>NC_069502.1:831688046-831835321 GCF_027579735.1 Bombina bombina
TTTCTCTCTCTCTCTCTGTCCCCCTCTGTCTCTCCCTTTCTCCCTCCCCCTCTGTCTCTCTCTCTCCCCTCTGTCTGTCTCTCTCTCTCCCCTCTGTGTGTCTCTTTCTCTCTCTCTCTCCCCCTCTGTGTGTCTCTTTCTCTCTCTCTCTTCTCTCTCTCCCCTCTGTCTCTCTATTCTCTCACTCTCTCCCCTCTCTCTCTCCCCTCTCTCTCCCCTCTGTCTCTCTCTCTCCCCTCTGTCTCTCTCTCTCCCCCTCTGTCTTTCTCTCCCCCTGTCTCTCTCTCTCCTCTGTCTCTCTCTCTCCCCCCTCTGTCTTTCTCTATCTCTCTCCCCTCTGTCTCTCTCTTTCTCCCCTCTGTCTCTCTCTTTCTCTCCTCTGTCTCTCTATCCCTCCCCCTCTGTCTCTCTATCCCTCCCCCTCTGTCTCTCATTCCCCCCCTCTGTCTCTCTCTCTATCTAACTCTCCCTCTGTATTTCTCTCTTTCTCTCCCCTCTGTCTCTCTCTCTCTCCTTTCTGTCTCTCTCTTTCTCCCCTCTGTCTCTCTCTCTCTCTCTCCCCCCTCTGTCTCTCTATCCCTCCCCCTCTGTCTCTCTCTCCCCCCTCTGTCTCTCTATCCCTCCCCCTCTGTCTCTCTCTCTCCTGTATCTCTCTATCCCTCTGTCTCTTTATTCCTCCCCCTCTGTCTCTCTCCTCTCTCTCGCTCTCTCTCTCTCTCTCCCCCCCTCTCTCTCCCCCCTCTCTCTCTCTCTCTCTCTCTCTCTCCCTTCTGTCTCTCCCTTTCTCCATCCCCCTCTGTCTCTCTCTCTCTCCCATCTGTCTCTCTCCTCTGTCTGTCTCTCCTCTGTCTCTCTCTCTCTCCCCCCTCTGTCTCTCTCTCTCTCCCCCCTCTGTCTCTCTCTCTCCTCTGTATCTCTCTATCTCCCCCTCTGTCTCTCTATCCCTCCCCCTCTGTCTCTTTATTCCTCCCCCTCTGTCTCTCTCTCTCCTCTCTCTCGCTCTCTCTCTCCCCCCCTCTCTCTCTCTCTCTCTCTGTCTCTCCCTTTCTCCATCCCCCTCTGTCTCTCTCTCTCCTCTGTCTCTCTCTCTCTCTCCCCTCTGTCTCTCTCTCTCTCCCCTCTGTCTCTCTCTCTCTCCTGTGTCTCTCTCTCTCCCCTCTGTCTCTCTCTCTGTCTGTCTCCTCTGTCTTTCTCCCCCCTCTCTGTCTCTCTCACCTCTGTCTTTCTCTCTCTCTCTCTGTCCCCCTCTGTCTCTCTCTCTCCCCTCTGTCTGTCTCTCTCCCCTCTGTGTGTGTCTCTCTCTCTCTCCCCCTCTGTGTGTCTCTTTCTCTCTCTCTCTTCTCTCTCTCCCCTCTGTCTCTCTATTCTCTCACTCTCTCCCCTCTCTCTCTCCCCTCTCTCTCTCCCCTCTCTCTCCCCTCTGTGTCTCTCTCTCTCCACTATGTCTCTCTCTCTCCCCTCTGTCTCTTTCTCTCCCCTCTGTCTCTCTATCTCTCTCCTCTGTCTCTCTCTCCTCTGTCTCTCTCTCTCACCTCTGTCTTTCTCTCTTTCTCCCGCCCCCTCTGTCTCTCCCTTTCTCCCTCCCCCTCTGTCTCTCTCTTTCTCCCTCCCCCTCTGTCTCTCTCTCCCTCCCCCCTGCCTGTCTCTCTCTCTCCTCCTCTGTCTCTCCCTTCTGTCTCTCTCTCTTCTTTATCTCCCCTCTGTCTCTCTTCCCCCTCTGTCTGTCTCTGTCTCTCTCTCTCCCCTCTGTGTGTCTCTCTCTCCCCCTCTTTGTGTCTCTTTCTCTCTCTCCCCCTCTGTCTCTCTCTCCCCTCTGTCTCTCACTCTCCTCTCTGTCTCTCTCTCTCTTCTCTCTCTCTCTCCCCTCTGTGTCTCTCTCTCTCTCTCTCCCCCCTCTGTCTCTCTCTCTCCCCTCTGTCTCTTTCTCTCCCCTCTGTCTCTCTCTCTCTCACACACCTCTGTCTTTCTCTCTCTCCCTTTCTCCCTCCCCCTCTGTCTCTCCCTTTCTCCCTCCCCCTCTGTCTCTCTCTCTATATATATCTCTCCCCTCTGTCTGTCTCTCTCTCCCCTCTGTGTCTCTCTTTCTCTCTCTGTCCCCCTCTGTCTCTCTCTCCCCTCTGTCTCTCTCTTCTCTCTCTCTCCCCTCTATCTCTCTCTCTCCTCTGTCTCTCTCTCCTCTGTCTCTCTCTCCTCTCTCTCTCTCACCTCTGTCTTTCTCTCTCTCCCTCCCCCTCTGTCTCTCCCTTTCTCCCCCCCCCCTCTGTCTCTCTCTCCCATCTGTGTGTCTCTTTCTCTCTCTCTCCCCTCTGTCTCTCTCTCTCTCTCTCCCCTCTGTCTCTCTCTCTTCTCTCTCTCTCTCTTTCCCCCCTCTGTCTCTCTCTCTCCCCTCTGTCTCTCTCTCTCCGCTCTGTCTCTCTCTCTCTCCGCTCTGTCTCTCTCCCCCCTCTGTCTCTCTCTATCTTCTCTCTCTCCCTTCTGTCTCTCTCTCCCTCTCCCTTCTGTCTTTCTCTCTTCTCTCTCTCTCCCCCCTCTGTGTCTCTCTTTCTCTCTCTCCCCCCTGTCTCTCTCTCTCCCCTCTGTCTTTCTCCTTCTCCCCTCTGTCTCTCTCTCTCCCCTATGTCTCTCTGTCTCTCTATCCCTCCCCCTCTGTCTCTCTATCCCTCCCCCTCTGTCTCTCTATCCCTCCCCCTCTGTCTCTCTATCCCTCCCCCTCTGTCTCTCTCTCCCCTCTGTCTCTCTCTCCCCTCTGTCTCTCTCTCTCCCCTCTGTATCTCTCTCTCTCCCCTCTGTATCTCTCTCTCTCCCCTCTGACTCTCTATCCCTCCCCCTCTGTCGCTCTATCCCTCCCCCTCTGTTGCTCTATCCCTCCCCCTCTGTCTTTTTATCCCTCTGTCTCTTTCTCTCTCTCACCCTCTGTCTCTCTTTCCCTCCCCCTCTGTCTCTCTCTCCTCTCTCTCTCTCCCCTCCTCTCCCCTCTCTCTCTCCCCCCTCTGTCTCTCTCTCTCTCTCCTCTGTCTCTCTCCCCTCTCTCTCTCTCTCTCTCTCTCTCTCTCTCTCTCCCCCTCTGTCTTCTCTCTCTCTCTCCCTCCCCCTCTGTCTTCTCTATCTCTCTCCCTCCCCCTCTGTCTCTCCCTTTCTCCCTCCCCCTCTGTCTCTCCCTCTCTCCCTCCCCCTCTGTCTCTCTCCCTCCCCCTCTGTGTCTCTCTTTCTCTCTCTCCCCCTCTGTCTCTCCCCTCTGTGTGTCTCTCTCTCTCTATCCATCTCTCTTTCCCTGTCTCTCTCCTTACGTGTCTCATTCTCCCCCATGGTCTCTTTCTCTGTCTCGTCTCTCTACCCTCTGTCTCTCTTTGTCTCTCTCTCCCCTCTGTCTCCTTGTCTCTCTCTCCCCCTATGTCTCTCTGTCTATCTCTCTCTCCCTGTCTCTCCCACCCCTCTGTCCAATTTACATCTAATATCGAATTTCCTTCATTCTCTTGATATCCTTTGTTGAAAATCATATCTAAATATGCTCAGTAGCTGCTGATTGGTGGCTGCACAATAGATACCTCATGTGATTGGCTCACCCATGTACATTGCTATTTCTTCAACAAAGGATATCTAAAGAATGAAGGCATATCCTAGCCAGTGCCTCACCTGCCTCTGACCTCACTGCACATCACTGGTATACACCACAATATACCAGTATAGTTAATATACTTAAGAAACATCTTCATCTGTTAGTGGGTGATCCTGTTTTAAAACCAATATTTAATAATTGTAGATTTGTTTCAAGAAAGCCTAAAACTTTAGCTAGATCATTATCCCCTAGTATGGTTACATCCAAGGACCAAGAAAATTCTTTATGCTGGCTTTCTAAGAAAGGCAATTTTAAATGCGGTGGCAGGCAATGCACCCCCTGTACTAATATAAAAGTTGGAAACAGTTTCACTTCCACCTATGATAACAGGACCTACCAGATAGATTTTTATGCCAACTGTAGAACTACCTATGTGGTTTATTTACTCACCTGTAATTTGTGTAAGAGTCAGTACGTGGGTAAAACGTCACGAGAGGCAAAAATTAGATATGGGGAACACACAAGGGATGTTAAAAACGACTTTGTTGATTCAGCAGTAGCCAAGCACTTTAATTATTATCATTTCAGCCACATTGCAGATATGTCAATACAAATTATTGATAGAGTAGTACTCCCTCCAAGAGGTGGTAATAAAAATAAAATTGTGGATAAAAAAGAACTTTATGGACTTCCGGTGGGCGGGCCTAGGAGGAAGAAGCCTGGTGTAAGAGCTCCGGACCAGCAGACTCTTATTAAAGGTTTTTGACCTATTTAACTACCCCTGTTGTGTGGGTATTGTATCCCCCTAAGGACCTGGGTGCATCCTGACCTTGGTACACTGGGTACCCGGCTATTCTAAGCACCGGCATTTGTCATCTGCCCCCGCTGCGAGTCCGCACAGTACCAGAGACAGAGTGGAGTGGCGGGCAGGAGCGTTTCCCCGCCACTTACGACAGAGAGAGGAGCTCCGGGAAAAGACCGAAGATTGTGCGGCCAGCACAGAGACATCACCCATCTGCCCCAAGGTGAGCTTTGGCTGGGCGGCGGCGTGAAAATCCGCGCGCCCCCCCCCCCCCATTCATACACACGCCTAACAGCCAAACCACGTGGGAAAGGTGAGACAGGCCTGAACCGGAGGCTGGAGAGGGAAAGACTGCCTAATACTCCCAGAGAGAGAGAGCGACGAGCTCCGGAACTCCGCATCCCCAATACCCAGCTCCGGATTCCCACTGTGGCGACTTCACTACGGAGCTAGCACGCCTGAACGCCATCTTGCATCACACGTGGGACAGATCCCCCTGCAGCTCCGGCTAGAAGCTTGGGTAAGATTCACTGTTTATGCTCCTACACAAATCACCCTATCACTGAGAGACATCTTTGGAGATAACTTTGGGCATTTTTAAACCTGACTAGGGGTGCCAGCATTATATCTGAGCTACAGGGGTTGACTGGATTGTGTACAGCTCCATATATGCCCTGGCTCTGATTGAATAAGCAGATACTGAAGGCCTTACAGGTATCCAATAAGCACTGACACTTCAATATTTACTGCCCAGCGGATACAGTACTGAGAACTCAGGACTCTGCACGACTTGGGAGTGCTGCATTATTGAAATCTTGTACACAAATAATTTTTTTAATACCCTTAGTGATAAAGTGTGCTGGGCTGCTAATTGTACTTTCTATATACACACCACACTGCAGTGTTTATGAAGGCTGGGCTTAACAGAGACATCTATGTGTTTTCGTATGAGAAGTTGAGAACGGCTCCTTAGATTTGTAATACATACACAAGATTCTGTGCCGCAACTATTTTTCACACACCACTATCACTGTTACACCCCTGTGTCAGAGAGTCGGGCCTCTCTTAATATACCTACTGTGCCCTTAAAAAATACAACATAGTAAAGGCTGACGACAGGCCAAGCTTACATGAAAGTGGATAAATACTTCTATAAACTGTCATCCTCCCAGGACGCCACCATGGCCCACAGAAATAAAGCAGGAGATAAAAAAAAATAGGAGCCACTCTGAGGTGAGTGCAGAAACATCTCCACATCCAATGGAGCAGTCTAATGGTGTAGATGACAGGGGGCAACTAATGTCAGAACTTAAATCTTTCTTCCTGCCTAAAATGGAGAGCCTGCAAGCGGGCCTAGATACTCTCACCAGCGAGGTTAGGCAATATTCCACGCGCCTAACGGCGGCTGAAAATAGAATATCAGATGTAGAGGATAGACAAGTGGAAGCTGGCAATTCTTTGCAGCAAATTCTGCGTCAAAATAAGGCTTTACAAGAGAGAGTAGAAGACTTAGAAAAATCGCAGCCGCCGCAATAACCTGCGCATAATAGGCCTCCCTGAAAAGGTAAAGGGTAAGGATCTCTTGGCTTTTACTGCATTGGTATTCCCGAAACTCCTGGGCATTTCACAAGATATCCTTCCTATTGATATAGAGAGGGCACATAGAGTGGGCCCGGAGCGCAATCTAGAAACCAACAACACCAAGCCAAGGCAGGTCATATTTAAATGTCTCAATTACCAGGAGAAACTAAAAATTCTCAGAGCCTACAGATTAAAGAAGGAAATCATTTATGAGGGCAATAGGCTGCTTTTGTTTCAGGACTTCTCTACTGAAGTTACAAGACAGCGCAAGGAATTTGCGCCCATCTGCTCCCGTCTCTACGATCAGGGAAGGCAGGCAGCGCTGCTGTTTCCTGCAAAGCTTAGGCTTCAGACCACCCATGGCCCCAAATTCTTCCACTCCCCTCAAGCCGTGGAAAGTTATTTAAAGACCGAAAAACAAAATGCAGCAGACTAAGGGGGTTGGTACTTTGCTATATTTAAACGTCGCAATGACTCCTAAGTGCAATGAAGGTTCATTTTGAAGGATCCTGGCCCTCTCAAACTGGACTTCAGTTGAAAGTTACTGAACTGCTTGGGTATGAAATATACTCTATCTTCAAACTTCAAGAACACACCCAAACTACTAGTAATGATGATGATAATCACACAGGGACAAATCCAGGAGAAAGTTATGTTTGTGATGTTGGGAAATTTATTTCCTCAGTTAGAAATGTTTTTAAGTTCTATGTTATGTTTGTTACTATGATTCTGCTGTATGATTATGTATCATTAGTTCAGCGACAAGCTTATAAGCGACTAGCCCTGCTGGGCCTGTGTGAAGCTAAAATTCACAGGTCCACAGGGTTGGTTAAAGCTCCTTCTCTACATAGAAACAAAGAATTATTGCATACTGTTACTGAGTCAAGGATAACCCTGAATTACATCTGTTGTAACATCGGGGGTTTTCTTTTTATCCATACTTTACATGTAATGATTATTGTCATGCTGTTTGTTTCACATGTTTTGTTTGATAACACAGGAGGGTTACTGAGGGCACATAATAGCTTACAGAGACCTGAGCCACACGTTATTTTTTTTCTTTTTTTCTGAATTACATGTTATGTTCGCAAATGCGATCCTGTTAAATGGCTACATACCACTGGCTCACAGACAGGCTTCTAAGCGGCTGCCCCTGGCGGGCCTGTGTGAAGTTGGAATTCACAGGTCCACAGAGACGGTCGAAACTTTTTCTCTACATGAAGACACAATATTATTATACTCTGCGGCTAAGTCGCAGACAGCCCCGAAATACACTAATAGCAATAATAGCTATTGTATTCTTATGTTAATTTTATGTATAATGTTTATTAACATGTTAGTTATTTATTTTATTTGTTATGGTGGTCAACACAAGAGAGATGCTGATAGTTTATAATGGCCTAAGGGGTTTATGGATTGTTATTAGCCCCAAAAGGAAAACATAATTTGCTGAATACATTATGAAAAGTTTACTGATTGATGCAGGCAAAAAAGCTTCTGTGGTCCCAGTTCTGGAATCTAAAACCAGGGCTATACTTTTACCTACTTATGCTCTGAACAAAGCACAGTTATCTTATGCGGGCCTATACCCTGACTGGGGGAAGAGGGGGGAAAGTTTTTTTTTTTGTTTTTTTGTTTTTTTTTCTTCTTTCTTCTGTTTCTGTCTCTTTCTTTCCCACCTAGACCTTGAATGACACTTAAGATCCATTCATGGAATGTGGGGGGCATTAACTCCCCGATAAAGAGGAGCTCGATCCTGACGCACCTAAGAAAATTAGACACTGATGTCACATTCCTTCAAGAGACACATCTGGTTGATAAAGAGCATGATAAACTTAAGACAATGGGTAGGTACACTGTCATATCTTTCATTTACCAGCTCAAGTAGGGGACTTGCCATACTCTTCGGGAAAAGAAATCCAGTTGATATCCTTCACACATGTAAAGACAGTGAGGGTAGGTTCCTCATACTTAAAGTTAAAATAGGCAATACAGTTTATATCCTCTGCAACCTATATGCACCAAACAATAAAGATCCACTGTTCTGGGACAGACTTGTACAGGCTCTTACCCCATTCACTGGATTCCCATTTATTTTGGGTGGGGATTTTAATCTGACCCCCAATATACAGTTGGATAGATCGAGGCCTCCACCACAAGAGGTTAATCCTAAGTCCTTGAAATATAAAGGCAGATATGAACACAAAATATTTCAGAGATTACAGGCTGACCTCGAGGTGTGTGACATATGGAGGAGGAGACATATAACAGACAGAGACTACACATGTCTTTCCAGGGCGGCGGGTTCATTTTCTAGAATAGATCTATTCTTAGTATCTGATTCCATGATCCCACTGGTTCGCTCCAAAAAATACACTCGATTATACTATCGGATCACGCGCCTATAGAAATTGTGCTTGACTTAAATAAACCCAAACCTAACAGAAACATACTCAGATTCCCAACTTATCTGATGAATTCTGAAAAATTCCTAAAATACCTTACGCACAGCTGGAATGATTTTCTAACCGACAATCAGCAACATTTAGATACGCCTCAGCTGTTTTGGGACACTGCAAAAGTGGTCCTTACGGGACAGGTTATCTCTTACATGTCGACTTTGAAGAGAACTCTTCAGAGGAAACATGATGAACTACAGAAGAGCATGGACCTGGCATATCAGACATACTCTATTACTAATTCCAAGGAGGCTTATGACGCCTTTGTAGGAATTAAGGAACAAATGGATAATTTCTTGAAGCAAAAAGCAGCGTATGGGCTCTTGAGAACTGCCGGGAAGTTCTACAGGTTTGGGGGTAGGTCGGGCCGAATGCTGGCATCCTTGGTAAATAAAAAGGAGGCGAGGCGGGAAGTGGCCGCCTTGACTTATAAGGGGACAACACACAAAACAACACAGGAGGTTGCACGCAGCTTTGCAGAGTACTACCAATCCCTATATACCAAACAACCGGCGGCTGAGGCGGCTAGTTTGCAACAATTCTGGGACAGTCTGGTACTGCCTACCCTGACAGAGGAGCAACTAGAGTCCCTGAATGCGCCCATCACAGTCGAAGAGATCCAACATACAATAAAATCAATAGCATTGGGCAAGGCGGCTGGCCCAGATGGCCTCCCGATAGAATTCTACCGAATGCTGTTACCCCAGGTATCCCCTACGCTGGGGAAGTTATATAACAATCTTCTTAGTGAGAATAACCCTCCTTCTCCTACATTCTCATCAGCCCACATCACCTTGATTCCCAAACCGGGAAAGGATCACTCTGCCCCAGAATCATACCGCCCAATTTCATTGCTCAACGCGGATTACAAGGTCTATACCAAAATATTGGCAAACCGCTTAAAACCCTAAATTGTTTATGAGTGTTTGGCCAAGGTTATTTATTAGAGTATGTTTAATAAGGTTATAAGTTATGTTAAGTTATTGTTTATAAAATATTAAAAACGAAGGGTGGCAGCTACTTGGACGAACGTTGAAATATGCAAACACCCTGATGAAGGATCGAACATTGTCATGTTAAATATGCTAAAGAGGATACAATTGTAGACATTTCTTGTCATTATGTGATCTGATTTCTAATCAGACTGAACTCCATGTTAAGTATTGTGTAATTATTGAGCTGTATGTCTTCTGACGTCTAATGCTGTAACTCCCTTTTAATAAAGATATATTTTAAAAAAGAACTTTATTGGATCTTGAAATTACATACCAGAATTCCACATGGAATAAATAAGGAATGTGATATCAACTTTTTCATTGATACCTAGATCTCAATTTAAATATATTCTCATATATACATTTACATATACACTACATTATTGCTTAAATGAGATTCAATATATCCATTTTATAGTATTATTGTTAAATTGATGGTTATTTAGTATATGTCTATGTTTAATCTATGTGAATAATTCTTTTCTGCAAAAAGTATCCAGCTTCATTTTATCAATATTATTTTATCTATGTCCCTTTAAGATTCTATGTTATCCCATATTCATAATAATTTCTTAGCCTTTACTACTGTTAGTTTATTTTTCCATGAATGCATTAGTTTAAGCTATTTCTGGTATTTTTTGTTTTTCATATAGGATTCATAAGTCCCAGGTTCAAATATCTTACAATGTATAAGTATATCTTATGTTTTAACTTTTCATTGTTGGTGATGAAGGGGTTAATCCCTTGTGTGTATATAAGGTTTGCCCAGTCACTACCAACTTAGCCTATGATTAAGCGCCACTAGGGGACGCGAAACGCGTCAGGCCGTTTATCCCTCACTTACCTGTCTCTGCACCTTGCTGGAATTTTTCCTTATGCCTCTATATTTTATTAGAGTGGCTTACAAATAAATTCAAGTTATATTTTCACCCCAAGTAGTGCTTGCCTCTTTCCTTCTATCTTGGATACTTGCTTGGGCGGAATCCAGCTCCTGTCTAATTTCTGCGGTTCATATCCCAGGTATAGACAATTGGGTGGTGGATTATCTCAGCCGTCAGACTTTACATATGGGGGAGTGGTCCATCCATCCATATATGTTTTCTCAAGTTGTTCAGATGTGGGGTCTTCCAGAAATAGATCTGATGGCTTCTCATCTAAACAAGAAACTTCCCAGGTACCTGTCCAGATCCAGGGATCCTCAGGCAGAAGCAGTGGATGCGTTGACACTTCCTTGGTGTTATCAACCTGCTTATATTTTCCTGCCTCTAGTTCTTCCAAGAGTGATCTCCAAAATCACCATGGAACAATTGTTTGTGTTGCTGGTGGCTCCAGCATGGCCTCACAGGTTTTGGTATGTGGATCTTGTTCAGATGTCCAGTTGCCAACCCGGACCTTCTGTCTCAAGGTCCGTTTTTTCTATCAGGATCTCAAATCATTAAATTTGAAGGTATGGAAATTGAACGCCTAGTGCTTAGTCATAGAGGTTTCTCTAACTCAGTGATTAATACTATGCTACAGGCTTGTAAATCTGTTTCTAGAAAGATTTATTATCGAGTTTGGAATATTTATATTTCATGGTGTTCTTCTCGTAAATTCTCTTGGCATTCTTTCAGAATACCTAGAATTTTACAGTTTCTTCAGGATGGTTTGGATAAGGGTTTGTCTGCAAGTTCCTTGAAGGGACACATCTCTGCTCTTTTGGTTTTATTTCACAGAAAGATTGCTAAACTTCCTGATATTCACTGTTTTGTACAGGCTTTGGTTCGTATCAAGCCTGTCATTAAATCAATCTCTCCTCCTTGGAGTCTTAATTTGGTTTTGAAGACTTTACAGACTCCTCCTTTTGAGCCTATGAATTCTTTGGACATTAAACTACTTTCTTGGAAAGTTTTGTTCCTTTTGGCCATCTCTTCTGCTAGAAGAGTTTCTGAATTATCTGATCTTTCTTGTGAATCTCCTTTTCATCAGGATAAGGCGGTTTTGCGGACTTCATTTAAATGCTTACCTAAGGTTGTGAATTTTAACAAAATTAATAGAGAAATTGTCACTTCCTTGTGTCCTAATCCTAAGAATTCTTTGGAGAGATCCTTACATTCTTTGTATGTGGTGAGAGCTTTGAAATATTATGTTGAAGCTACTAAAGATTTCAGGTAGACTTCTAGTCTATTTGTTATCTTTTCTGGTTCTAGGAAAGGTCAGAAGGCTTTTGCTGTTTCCTTGGCTTTGTGGTTAATGCTTTTGATTCATCAAGCTTCATCAAGCTTATTTGGAGTCGGGTCAAGCCCCGCCTCAGAGAATTACAGCTCATTCTACTAGATCAGTCTCCACTTCATGGGCTTTAAAGGATGAAGCTTCAGTTGATCAGATTTGCAAAGCAGCAACTTGGTCTTCTTTGCATACATTTACTAAATTCTACCATTTTGATGTATTTGCTTCTTCGGAAGCAGTTTTTGGTAGAAAAGTTCTTCAGGCAGCTGTTTCAGTCTGATTCTTCTGCTTATTATTATTATTTTAAGTTTTTTCTTTTCATTTATGAGAATAAACTTATATTTTGGGTTGTGGATTAATTTTGTTCAGCGAAAAATGGCTGTTTTTATTTTATCCCTCACTCTCTAGTGACTCTAAGGTGGAGTTCCACATCTTGGGTATTGCTATCCCATACGTCACTAGCTCATGGACTTTTGCCAATTACATGAAAGAAAACATAATTTATGTAAGAACTTACCTGATAAATGCATTTCTTTCATATTGGCAAGAGTCTATGAGGCCCACAACCCCGTGCTCTGCACTAGCGGCACACTTCATAACACACCACAATGAAAATGTAAAAACCTTCAGGTGGCAAGTGATAGAAAAAGTGTGTCCTAAAGAGAGAGGTGGGAATATTGACATGTTATTATCCAAAAGAGAGGCATTTTGGATATTTTCCATGCAAACTCGCCTACCATTAGGCTTCAATACTGAAGCAGATTTAATAAATGTATGGAGGTAAGGAGCTTCCTATAAAATAAGACCTTTTCCACTAACAGGTGGTATATATATCATAAAGTACAAGTTTAGGGGAAACAAAGTATGTCACCCAAGCCTATATCTAAGTAAGAATACAAATAAAATGAATATAGTATAAGCTTAATATTGGTATATAGCATTTAAGGGCATATGTATTAACATAAACATATATACTTAATAAACAAGGTATGTTACCCAAGCTTACATCAGAGTAAGAATACAAATAAAATGAATATAGTATAAACTTAACATTGATATATAGCACTTAAGGGCATATGTATTCACATATGCATAAATACTTAATGATAATGAACATACCAGTATTGGAGGGTATCAAGTTAGAGAATCAGTCTGTAAGAGGTTAATTACTGTGTTAATCATCTGGTGATGTAATACATCTGTTGACAAATCAGTAAGGAGTAGAGCCTTTATAAGGATAGATGGAGGATTATGGAGTTAAGGCTTCTGATGACGGCGTAAGCCGAAACGCGTCAAGCTCTTACTTTACACTTGCAAGTGTTTGTTTTACTTGTTCCATGCTGTGGTAAAAACCAATAAAGTATTTTTGGACTTTAAATTTTATCCCGTAGCACCGCTTTTTTTTTTTTTTTGTTCTTCAAGTCTAAGAGTCTATGAGGCCCATCCTTTTTAGGGTGGTTATGATTTTTTTGTATAAAGCACAATTATTCCCAAATTTCTTTGTTGATGCTTTTTACTCCTTTCTTTATCACCCCACTACTTGACTATTCGTTATACTGAATTGTGGGTATGGTGAGGGGTGTATTTATAGGCATTTTGAGGTTTGGGAAAATGTGCCCCTCCTGGTAGGATTGTATATCCCATACATCACTAGCTCATGGACTCTTGCCAATATAAAATAAATTAATTTATCAGGTAAGTTCTTACATAAATTATGTTTCTTTCATGTAATTAGCAAGAGTCCATGAGCTAGTGACGTATGGGATATACATTCCTACCAGGAGGGGCAAAGTTTCCCAAACCTCAAAATGCCTATAAATACACCCCTCACCACACCCACAAATCAGTTTTACAAACTTTGCCTCCTATGGAGGTGGTGAAGTAAGTTTGTGCTAGATTCTTCGTTGATATGCGCTTCGCAGCAGGCTGGAGCCCGGTTTTCCTCTCAGTGTGCAGTGAATGTCAGAGGGATGTGAAGAGAGTATTGCCTATTTGAATTCAATGATCTCCTTCTACGGGGTCTATTTCATAGGTTCTCTGTTATCGGTCGTAGAGATTCATCTCTTACCTCCCTTTTCAGATCGACGATATACTCTTATACCATTACCTCTACTGATTCTCGTTTCAGTACTGGTTTGGCTTTCTACTACATGTAGATGAGTGTCCTGGGGTAAGTAAGTCTTATTTTTTGTGACACTCTAAGCTATGGTTGGGCACTTTTATATAAAGTTCTAAATATATGTGTTTAAACATTTATTTGCCTTGATTCAGGATGTTCAACATTCCTTATTTCAGACAGTCAGTTTCATCATTTGGGATAATGCATTTGAATAATCAATTTTTCTTACCTTAAAATTTGACTTTTTTTCCTGTGGGCTGTTAGGCTCGCGGGGGCTGAAAATGCTTCATTTTATTGCGTCATTCTTGGCGCAGACTTTTTTGGCGCAAAAATTTTCTTTGTCATTTCCGGCGTCATACTTGTCGCCGGAAGTTGCGTCATTTTTTTGACGATTTTCGCTGCAAAAATGTCGGCATCACCGGATGTGGCGTCATTGTTGGCGCTTAAAGCATTTAGGCGCCAAATAATGTGGGCGTATTTTTTGGCGCTAAAAAATATGGGCATCATTATTGTCTCCACATTATTTAAGTCTCATTGTTTATTTGCTTCTGGTTGCTAGAAGCTTGTTCATTGGCATTTTTTCCCATTCCTGAAACTGTCTTTTAAGGAATTTGATCAATTTTGCTTTATATGTTGTTTTTTCTATTACATATTGCAAGATGTCTCAGATTGACCCTGAATCAGAAGATACTTCTGGAAAATTGCTGCCTGATGCTGGATCTACCAAATTTAAGTGTATTTGTTGTAAACTTGTGGTAACTGTTCCTCCGGCTGTTGTTTGTAATGAATGTCATGACAAACTTGTTAATGCAGATAATATTTCCTTTAGTAATGTTCCATTACCTGTTGCTGTTCCATCAACATCTAATATTCAGGGTGTTCCTGTTAACATAAGAGATTTTGTTTCCAAATCTATTAAGAAGGCTATGTCTGTTATTCCTCCTTCTAGTAAACGTAAAAGGTCTTTTAAAACTTCTCATTTTTCAGATGAATTTTTAAATGAACATCATCATTCTGATTCTGATAATGATTCTTCTGGTTCAGAGGATTCTGTTTCAGAGGTTGATACTGATAAATCTTCATATTTGTTTAAAATGGAATTTATTCGTTCTTTGCTTAAAGAAGTCTTAATTGCATTAGAAATAGAGAAATCTGGTCCTCTTGATACTAAATCTAAACGTTTGAATACGGTTTTTAAACCTCCTGTAGTTATTTCAGAGGTTTTTCCTGTCCCTGATGCTATTTCTGAAGTAATTTCCAGGGAATGGAATAATTTGGGTAATTCATTTACTCCTAAATGGTTTAAGCAATTATATCCTGTGCCATCTGACAGATTAGAGTTTTGGGACAAAATCCCTAAGGTTGATGGGGCTATCTCTACTCTTGCTACACGTACTACTATTCCTACGGCAGATAGTACTTCCTTTAGATAGGAAAATTGAATCCTTTCTAAGAAAAGCTTACTTATGTTCAGGTAATCTTCTTAGACCTGCTATATCTTTGGCGGATGTTGCTGCAGCTTCAACTTTCTGGTTGGAAGCTTTAGCACAACAAGTAACAGATCATAATACTCATAGCATTGTTAATCTTCTTCAACATGCTAATAATTTTATTTGTGATGCCATCTTTGATATCATTAGGGTTGATGTCGGGTATATGTCTTTAGCTATTTTAGCTAGAAGAGCTTTATGGCTTAAAACTTGGAATGCTGATATGTCTTCTAAGTCAACTTTGCTTTCCCTTTCTTTCCAGGGTAATAAATTGTTTGGTTCACAGTTGGATTCTATTATTTCAACTGTTACTGGGGGGAAAGGAACTTTTTTACCACAGGATAGAAAATCTAAAGGTAAATTTAGGTCTGCTAATCGTTTTCGTTCCTTTCGTCACAATAAGGAACAAAAGCCTGATCCTTCCCCTACAGGAGCGGTATCAGTTTGGAAACCATCTCCAGTCTGGAATAAAGCCAAGCCTTTTAGAAAGCCAAAGCCAGCTCCCAAGTCCACATGAAGGTGCGGCCCTCATTCCAGCCCAGCTGGTAAGGGGCAGATTACTATTTTTCAAAGAAATTTCGATCAATTCGATTCACAATCTTTGGATTCAGAACATTGTTTCACAAGGGTACAGAATAGGCTTCAAGATAAGGCTTCCTGCAAGAAGATTTTTTCTTTCCAGTGTCCCAATAAATCCAGTGAAGGCTCAAGCATTTCTGAAATGTGTTTCAGATCTAGAGTTGGCTGGAGTAATTATGCCAGTTCCAGTTCTGGAACAGGGGCTGGGGTTTTACTCAAATCTCATTTTAGTCAAAAGACTATGACTAAAACTAAATCAAAATGACATTTTAGTCAAAAGACTATGACTAAAACTAAATCAAAATTTGCTGACAAAAACATTTTATGCAAGGTGTTATAATCAATCCATATCTAATTACTGCTCTTTTGTCAAATTTTCGAAACTTAATTTTATTACATTTTAAGATAAATAATGAGTTTGAAAGTTCTAGAGCAGTGCTAATATTGTTGCCAAATTGATTCTTCCTATAGAAATAAGCATAACCAACGAGTATGGGTTTAAGTTATGCTGTGCCTGTGCTAGCTGCAGAAACTTGATACTTGTTTTAATTATTAACAGAGAGCTGTTAAAGTTTTTATATTGGGTAATATGTGCAATACAGACAATATAGATTACAGTTTTTTTTATATTTTAAAGTTGCACTTCTGTTTGTTTATGAAACTTGGTTTTATTTAATTTTAAGTTTAATTAAGATGTTATATATTACAAGGGATAAATCTGTGTCTGTATTGCATGTTTAAACCTTAATACCATAAATAATAACTCTGGAGTATATCATCAGTTTGCAAATTATAGAGAAATGCTTAAATAATGGATGATTACACTATAACTAAACCCCTTAGATTTTAGTCGACTAAAATCTACTGGCGATTTAGTCGACTAAAATCAACTGGCGATTCAGTCGACTAAAACTAAACTAAAACTAAAACAATTCAGATGACTAAAATACGACTAAAACTAAAATGGCATTTTAGTCAAAAGACTAAAACTAAGACTAAATTGAAATTTGCCGTCAAAATTAACACTGGTAAGGATACCAACATTCAAAATGGTAGCTATAAGGACTATTCTGCCTTTTGTTCAGCAAGGGCATTATATGTCCAAAATAGATTTACAAGATGCATATCTGCATATTCCGATTCATTCAGATCACTATCAGTTTCTGAGATTCTCTTTCCTAGACAAGCATTACCAGTTTGTGGCTCTGCCGTTTGGCCTAGCAACAGCTCCAATGATTTTTACAAAGGTTCTCGGTGCCCTTCTATCTGTAATCAGAGAACAGGATATTGTGGTATTTCCTTATTTGGACGATATCTTGGTACTCGCTCAGTCTTCACATTTAGCAGAATCTCATACGAATCGACTTGTATCGTTTCTTCGAGAACATGGTTGGAGGATCAATTTACCAAAGAGTTTGTTGATTCCTCAGACAAGGGTAACCTTTTTAGGTTTCCAGATAGATTCAGTGTCCATGACTCTGTCTCTGACGGACAAGAGACGTCTGAAATTGGTTTCAGCCTGTCGAAACCTTCAGTCTCAATCATTCCCTTCGGTAGCCTTATGCATGGAAATTCTAGGTCTTATGACTGCTGCATCGGACGCGATCCCGTTTGCTCGTTTTCACATGCGACCTCTTCAGCTCTGTATGCTGAACCAGTGGTGCAGGGATTATACAAAGATATCTCAATTAATATCTTTAAAACCGATTGTACGACACTCTCTGACGTGGTGGACAGACCACCATCGTTTAGTTCAGGGGGCTTCTTTTGTTCTTCCGACCTGGACTGTGATCTCAACAGATGCAAGTCTGACAGGTTGGGGAGCTGTATGGGGGTCTCTGACAGCACAAGGGGTTTGGGAATCTCAGGAGGCGAGATTACCAATCAACATTTTGGAACTCCGTGCAATCTTCAGAGCTCTTCAGTCGTGGCCTCTTCTAAAGAGAGAGTCGTTCATTTGTTTTCAGACGGACAATGTCACAACCGTGGCATATGTCAATCATCAAGGAGGGACTCACAGTCCTCTGGCTATGAAAGAAGTATCTCGAATACTTGTATGGGCGGAATCCAGCTCCTGTCTAATTTCTGCGGTTCAAATCCCAGGTATAGACAATTGGGAAGCGGATTATCTCAGTCGCCAAACGTTACATCCGGGCGAATGGTCTCTTCACCCAGAGGTTTTTCTTCAGATTGTTCAAATGTGGGGACTTCCAGAAATAGATCTGATGGCTTCTCATCTAAACAAGAAGCTTCCCAGGTATCTGTCCAGATCCAGGGATCCTCAGGCGGAAGCAGTGGATGCGTTGTCACTTCCTTGGAAGTATCATCCTGCTTATATCTTTCCGCCTCTAGTTCTTCTTCCAAGAGTGATTTCCAAGATTCTAAAGGAGCGTTCGTTTGTTCTGCTGGTGGCTCCAGCATGGCCTCACAGGTTTTGGTATGCGGATCTTGTCCGGATGGCTACTTGCCAACCGTGGACTCTTCCGTTAAGACTAGACCTTCTATCGCAAGGTCCTTTTTTCCATCAGGATCTCAAATCCTTAAATTTGAAGGTATGGAGATTGAACGCTTGATTCTCAGTCATAGAGGTTTCTCTGACTCCGTAATTAATACTATGTTACAGGCTCGTAAATCTGTATCTAGGATGATATATTATCGAGTCTGGAGGACTTACATTTCTTGGTGTTCTTCTCATCATTTTTCTTGGCATTCTTTTAGAATTCCTAGAATTTTACAGTTTCTTCAGGATGGTTTGGATAAAGGTTTGTCTGCAAGTTCCTTGAAAGGACAAATCTCTGCTCTTTCTGTTCTTTTTCACAGAAAGATTGCTAGTCTTCCTGATATTCATTGTTTTGTACAGGCTTTGGTTCGTATAAAACCTGTTATTAAGTCAATTTCTCCTCCTTGGAGTTTGAATTTGGTTCTGGGGGCTCTTCAAGCTTCTCCGTTTGAACCTATGCATTCGCTGGATATTAAATTACTTTCTTGGAAAGTTTTGTTTCTTTTGGCCATCTCTTCTGCTAGAAGAGTTTCTGAATTATCTGCTCTTTCTTGTGAATCTCCTTTTCTGATTTTTCATCAGGATAAGGCGGTGTTGCGAACTTCATTTAAATTTTTACCTAAGGTTGTGAATTCTAACAACATTAGTAGAGAAATTGTGGTTCCTTCATTGTGTCCTAATCCTAAGAATTCTAAGGAAAGATCGTTGCATTCTTTGGCTGTAGTTAGAGCTTTGAAATATTATGTTGAAGCTACTAAAGATTTCCGAAAGACTTCTAGTCTATTTGTTATCTTTTCTGGTTCTAGGAAAGGTCAGAAGGCTTCTGCCATTTCTTTGGCATCTTGGTTAAAGTCTTTGATTCATCATGCTTATGTTGAGTCGGGTAGAACTCCGCCTCAAAGGATTACAGCTCATTCGACTAGGTCAGTCTCTACTTCCTGGGCATTTAAGAATGAAGCTTCGGTTGATCAGATTTGCAAAGCAGCAACTTGGTCTTCTTTGCATACTTTTACTAAATTCTACCATTTTGATGTGTTTTCTTCTTCTGAAGCAGTTTTTGGTAGAAAAGTACTTCAGGCAGCTGTTTCAGTTTGATTCTTCTGCTTATAATTTCAGTTTTTTTCATTATAAGATTTAAACTTTGTTTTGGGTGTGGATTATTTTTCAGCGGAATTGGCTGTCTTTATTTTATTCCTCCCTCTCTAGTGACTCTTGCGTGGAAGATCCACATCTTGGGTATTCATTATCCCATACGTCACTAGCTCATGGACTCTTGCTAATTACATGAAAGAAAACATAATTTATGTAAGAACTTACCTGATAAATTCATTTCTTTCATATTAGCAAGAGTCCATGAGGCCCGCCCTTTTTGTGGTGGTTATGATTTTTTTTTTGTATAAAGCACAATTATTCCAATTCCTTATTTTTTATGCTTTCGCACTTTTTTCTTGTCACCCCACTTCTTGGCTATTCGTTAAACTGATTTGTGGGTGTGGTGAGGGGTGTATTTATAGGCATTTTGAGGTTTGGGAAACTTTGCCCCTCCTGGTAGGAATGTATATCCCATACATCACTAGCTCGTGGACTCTTGCTAATATGAAAGAAATGAATTTATCAGGTAAGTTCTTACATAAATTATGTTTTTTCCATTGTTCTCTCTATGTATTGAGCTTTAGTTTTCCAGACAAATATAAGATAAGGATGCAAGTGTGTGTACACAAAGTGATAACATAATGAGATATGATATTACCTGAAGCTCAACCCATTGTAATAGGCTGTGGTTTAAAAGCACAAAACTAGCTACTTCATATACACAAATAAACCTGAAAATGCAATTTCTCATACATTTTATACTCTGCAGCTGGTATAACAAGTCATTTAATATACATTAATATAAAAACAATTTTACAGTTTACTGTCCCTTTAACCTCTTAAAGGAACAGTCTATTCAATATTAAACTTTCATGATTCTTATAGGGCATGCAATTTTAAACAACTTTCCAGTTTACATTTATCATCAAATTTGCTTTTTTTTCCTCTTGGTATTAACTTTTTAAAGCTAAACCTAGGCTGAGGGCTCCATGTACTAAGCCGTCAATTCATGCGTCATTTTAGACGCGGCTAAACTCGCCGTTACTCGCCGCGGGCGAAATGGTGTCCGCTGTAGCTATGTACTAATAATCCCACAACAAATAGACACCTCTAGCCCGCCGCGAGCAGTGGCGGAATATTGATAAATTTGACGCCTCGCTCGCCGCGAATAAGCTGATGTACTTAACTTTCAGTTCAATTGTCTGGCCAATTGTTAACACGTGACATGTAAGGTGTCATGAACGTCATAGTAGACGCGGGAATAGAATTTTGCTCCTATAAATGGACAAGTTTTCTAAACAACTTTATTATTGTTCCAAAATTTTTGGAGAGTAATTACAGAGCGCTCGTTTTTGAGATCTTTATTTACTATTTCGATATGGCTTCATCTGGATCTGAAACCGCTTCAAAATCCAAGAATCCTCACTTTTCTCATCAGCAAAACGTCGTTTTGATTGATATGATTATTGACTCTTATGATTATTTGTTTGGATGTCGTGTCAAACAGACAAATTTTTCTAGAAGGAAGCAGATCTGGCAAAGGATCAGCGACGCTGTTAGTGCCCAGGGTCCAGCAAAAAAGGATGTCGATCAGCTGAAGAAGCGTTACAACGACATTAAACGCTTCGCCAAAGCTAAATTGGCCAGAGAGAAAAATTCGGCACGTGCTACCGGAGGTGGACCAGCATATGTGGCAGACCTCAATGACTATGAGCAGAAGCTTGTTCAGCGTCTGGGACCGGAGATCATCACTGGCATAACGGATGATTGTGACAGTGATTTAAGAGGTAAATGTACAACATAGTTGACTTAAATGTTCTTTTTAAAGTTATGATAGGTTATTGTCTCCAATATATATTTCTTTAAAATAACATTATCTGACTTCTTACGCTTCAGTATCCTATATGCCATCTAGGCCCTGAATACTGTAATCATTTATGTCGCATATATGTATAAGGGATTGTACAAGCCATTTAGGCCCGAAATACTGTAATAATTTATCTCGCATATATGTATAAGGGATTGTACAAGCCATTTAGGCCCCAAATACTGTAATCATTTATGTCTCATATATGTATAAGGGATTGTACAATAATAGTATTGTTATACTGCCTTTTTTTTAATGGTCTAACGGAACTAAAGATTTGTTGATTATTAATATAGTGATCCCTAAAGATAACACCCATGTGTTTATTTTCAAACCAGTATTGCATAGAAACCTTAAAGAGATAATGACAATAGAAATAATGTAATTTGAAACTATTAAAATAATATTGTATGTCCGACATTAATCATGAGACTAACCCCAGATCACATGCCTTCTTAAATTTCTGATCTATTGACTTCCATGTTGCGTTATTTCACTATAGAATATTATTGTTAGCATCTTTCAAAATTGTTCTCCGCTTTATAAACATACATTTTTCAGATATAGCTATGCACATAGTTGACGCAGTCGCATGAACCATCTATGGGCATCAACCAATGATCATTTACTGTGCCTGTATAGATTTGCTTTTCCTCAAAGTATAAAAATCCAATGAATGCAAAAACATAATACATTTAAATATTTTTAAAAAAGCATTTTCTTATGCAATTTGTAAAGGTAATTATTTTTTTTCATGTCCCTTTAAAGGGCCACTAAACCCAAAATCTTTTATTAATGATTCGGATAGAGAATTGAAATTTAAACAACATATTACTTCAATTTTCTAGATATTCTTAGTTGAAGAAAAATAAATACACATGTTGAGCCAATCACACGAGGCTTCTTTGTGCATCAATCAAATGCTTTTCAACAAAGAATATCTATAGAATAAAACAAATTAGATAATATAAGTAAATTATAAAGATGTTTATAACTGCATTCTCTTTCCAAATCATAAAAAAAGGTGGTTGGCATGTCCCTTTAATGATTGAGCCTGCATTCACTGCTGTAATTATTATTATTAACAGTTTTAACTTTCAGTTTCAAATATAAATAAAACTAAACCTAATTTTTTTTTTTTTTTTTTTTTTTTTTAAGCGATACCAACAACAGCAGAGCCTGTGAGGAGTAACGAGGTGCCCACTTGTTCTACTTCTTCTTCTGCGGTTTCGAGACCACCCGGTGCAGCTGTTTCAAGACCTTCGGCCAGTTTTACACATGGACAATTTATACGCTCATCATCTAATGTTACACACACAACTTCCTCGGCGGACACACTTCCGGATCTAAGGACCAGCACTCCACAAACTGGTGTTGGTAGAGCAACTGGTAAGTACTTTACAAATGAATAATTTCAATGTTGTGTGTTTTATCTCTTTTATCTCTCAATTTTTTTTTTTTTAATTTTTTTTTTAAATGTCAAATGTCATTATTGACATATTCTATTTCGAGATCTTGTACATATTTTTTTAAATGAGGATTCTTGTAGAGCATGCATGCTATTTTAATCAACTTTCTAATTTTTTTTAAATTTATCATTATTTTCTTTTTGAGAATTGATCATAGTATTACATAAGAAAACTGATAGAAATTCCATGCAATATATCTTATTCTCAAAAAGATTATTTTTGCTTCAGTGTCCAGTTAATTGCAAAATACATTTCCATTAATAATTTTGAATATATCGTTACATTGACAAAAAAGCATTTTATTTATTTATTTTTATGTTATTTATTTTTTTATAGGTGATTTGGGACGTCTTTTCCAGAGATTGACTGGACATTCATCTCCATTATTTGATGGTATGTATCATATATGTATATATATATAATGTAACTTAAATTGTTGTATGACGGTTGTATCTGCTCTCTCCTTCTATTCTATTTCTGCAAGTGTTTTTATAACATTTTATTTTTATTTACTAACAATTTGTTATGTCTTGATCTAGAAGAAGAAAACTCATCAAGGGAGATCACTATCAATCTCATGCCGATAGTGGAAAATCCCATTCAAGAAGAACCACCAGGAGGGCATGATGGAAGTGAGACTCCAGATATTCTTGAAGATTTGGGAGATGCGCAACCGGATGAAATTCACACACCAGAAAACATTGATGAACCTGTTGAAACACAGGCACCACCAATTGAACTGCAAACAGGTGGTGTAAATATTGACAATACACCGGCAGAAGGACAATTTGGCGATGTTGCATTGAGGGAAATGTTGACACTGGCAAGGCAATACAGAGAGGACCACAGAGAAATGCAGAATATTATTAACACTAATATTGAACGCTGGGCTGCTCTGTCAGAAAAAAATGTGGAAATCGAAAGGCAAAGGAATGAGATAGAGATGCAGAAATTACAGCTGCAAAGAGAGATGTTCCAGTGGCAGAGGCAGATGGATGAAGAGAAAAACCATCAAATTAACAGAGCTTTGAGCATCAGCGAAAGGACATTACAATCTCTGTTGGCTATTGTCAGTGAAAGGGAGGCGACAACAGACCCAAAGAGGCGACGTCTGGAGTGAACATTTTTTATTATCTAGTCACTGTTTATTTTTTTAATCTGTATATTGTTTACTAAGTTATTGTTTGTGTATTTTTAAGGGAGACTGTACTCAAATTTTTTCTTTTGTGATTCAGATAGAGCATGCAAATTTGATAATAGGAGTACATTTGAAAGTTGCTTAAAATTGCATGCTCTATCTGAATCACAAAAGATAAAATTTGGATACAGTGTCCCTTTAAGTTTAAAATGTTATTCACTGTTAATTTTTTTACTCTGTATATTGTGTACAAAGTTATTGTTTGTGTATTTTTAAGGGACACTGTACTCAAATTTTTTCTTTTGTGATTCAGATAGAGCATGCAAATTTGATAATAGGAGTACATTTGAAAGTTGCTTAAAATTGCATGCTCTATCTGAATCACAAAAGATAAAATTTGGATACAGTGTCCCTTTAAGTTTAAAATGTTATTCACTGTTAATTTTTTTACTCTGTATATTGTGTACAAAGTTATTGTTTGTGTATTTTTAAGGGACACTGTACTCAAATTTTTTCTTTTGTGATTCAGATAGAGCATGCAAATTTTATAATAGGAGTACATTTGAAAGTTGCTTAAAATTGCATGCTCTATCTGAATCACAAAAGATAAAATTTGGATACAGTGTCCCTTTAAGTTTAAAATGTTATTCACTGTTAATTTTTTTACTCTGTATATTGTGTACAAAGTTATTGTTTGTGTATTTTTAAGGGACACTGTACTCAAATTTTTTCTTTTGTGATTCAGATAGAGCATGCAAATTTGATAATAGGAGTACATTTGAAAGTTGCTTAAAATTGCATGCTCTATCTGAATCACAAAAGATAAAATTTGGATACAGTGTCCCTTTAAGTTTAAAATGTTATTATTTAATAAAGACAAATTTTTTTATGGCCAAAAAAAAAGTTTATTTACATAAATTCAAACTCACTTTTGATTCTTCAACACAAAACTTTTTCTCAGTTATTAATCATGACAAAACAAAAAATGAAATCAAATTACATATTTACGGTATAAAAAATCTACTTGCTCCATTAACATTGCCAAAGTTGCCCTAATTTTAGAAATTTTTTGTTTAACATGATCTTCTAGACAACTCTGAGTACTTTTGTCTGCAGTCTCAATAGTTGATGTTGAAGATAAATCTGTAGAAAAATAAATGAAAAGCAAAATTTAATTCAATTGTCATATACATATTCAATGTATGATAGGGTTTTTCATCACAAATATTACCTCCTGATGTGCTGTTATCTACGTTATCTACTATATTAGCTTCCACACTTATGTCCACTCCTTTAAAGCTTTCATCTGAGCCAACTCCTATTTGAAATATACAATATATGTATTAGTTAAAACTTGTATTTTCTTAGATTTAAGATTACTGAGTATGAAACATACCTTTATCTACCATCATTGTTGGTAAAACTTCTATCCTTGGTTGAGTATCATCTGAAGTTAATGCTTCAAATATTGTCACACTATCAGGATTTTGAAATTCTTCCATTTCCATACTAGTTTCCATTTCTTCCATGGTAATATCTATGAACGAAATTACAAAGATAGAAAACTATTAAATCAAAAACCTTGTATATATTATTTAAAACAATAATAATAATAATCATTACAAGTGACATAGAAACCAATTTCTAAGTTTCATGATTCAGATAGTGCATGCAATTTAAATAAACTTTATATTTTACTTCATTCTTTTTGTATCTTTATTTGAAAAGCAAGAATCTAAGTTTAGATGCCAGCCCATTTTTGGTGAACCAACTGTGTTGTACTTGATAATTGGACAGAACCAATCAAAGAGTGCTGTCCATGGTGCTCAACCAAAAATTGGCTGGCTCCTTAGCTTAGATGCCCTCTTTTTCAAATAAAGATAGAAAGTTAATGAGGAAAAAAATGATAATAGAAGTAAATTAGCAACTTGATTAATATTGCATGCTAAAACTTTTTAAGCCAAAACCTAAAATATATGATTTAAAATTTAAATAATAAGTCATTACCTGTCTGTGTCTCTTTATGACAAATTTCATATGGATTTGGAGATAATTCAATATCCAATAGTGTTATTGGCAAAGGTGGAGAAAGAGCTTCACTTCTGGGTGTTTGCACCAACATTGACCTTAAGTAGCGTGGTGGGTGTGCACACTTCATTCTCCTACTTCTCATATCTATAAACATATATATAATAAAAAATTTTAATAAAAAAAATTGAAATAATTATTCAAATTAATTTGTGGTTTTCAAAACATTCAGTTCTGCATGCTTACTTTTCTAACATGTTTCAATGTTATATAGTAATATATTTATATTTTATTCTACTAACTCAGTTCTGCATGTTTCAATGTTATATACTAATATAGTTATATTTTACTCTACTAACTCATTTTTGTATGCTAAGTTTTCTAACCTTTTAAGTGTATATAGTTATATAGTTAAATTTTAATCTACTAACTCAGTTCTGCATGCTAACTTTTGTAACTTTTTGCAATTGTATATACTAATATAGTCAAAGTAACAGTCAGGAAATATTATTTTCCTGGATTCGTCAATGATGACGCAGTTCAAAAATAAACCCTTTTTTTATATTATTAAAAATTATTTCATATATAATTTTGAAACTTACATGTCCTTATCAATCTTCGAATCGATTTATAGTACTTCGGTTCTCTTCTCTTCAAATCACTATATTTTCTAAGACACTGTCGTCTTGTTCTTTTAATTTTTGAAATACGATGCATTCTTCTCAGCATCTCGTATATAATTTTGTCTCGGCATTCCTGTCTCACTCCCCTCACACCACCAATCCGTTTAGGGAAATATTTATCCATGGCATAAACTAATATCACCAATCATTAGCGCATTGATATAGATATGTATCCCCGAAAAATAGAGAAAAATATAATGTATATGTAGATTAATGTATTTTATGAAGGTTTGTAAATATCGATGTTTATAGTTATTACAAATGATATTTGTTTCATATACATTTTCTTTGTTTCAGATGTGTTGATATGTATTAACATTTATACTTTGGTTTACAATAGTTATTGTTTATAAACATTTTATTTGTTTCAGATGTGTTTTTATGTATTAAAATTTAATTTGGTTTACAATTTTTATTCTGTTTATAAACATTTAATTATTTAAAGATGTGTTTATATGTATTAAAATGTTGTTTGGTTTACAATTGTTATTTTGTTTATAAACATTTTCTTTGTTTCATATGTGTTTATATGTATTAGAATTTATTTTGGTTTACAATTGTTATTTGGTTTCTAAACATTTCCTTTTTTTTCATATGTGTTTATATGTTTAACAAGTTACTTTGGTTTGCAATTGTTAATATATAATGTTTAAAGATTATAATTTTGTAATAAAATAATTTATTTTGCCATTATTTTCTATATGCCACTATTCTTTTAACAAATCTTGAATGCAAAAATATATTATAAAGGTTAAGAAAATAAGTGCTAAGAGTAATCCCTTAAGGTATTTATTTGAATATGGGAAAACCTAGTAGCTGTTAAAAATAGAGGTTAGAATAAAACAAATAAAATTAGCAAGTCTTTTTTAACTCAAAAATCCAATCTGATAACATAAAGCACTGTTGAATATACTGTCGCTTGTTACAGCTAAAATTCAATGACACAATACAATGAATTAGCATCAGCTATGGAGGGATTACATTACAATAATCACATATGTAAAAGAGTGAGAGCAGCTGTAGACACTAGTGTGATGTCACAAAGACAATGTATTACCTATAATATATTGTCTGTAATAACTTTGATCATAAACTTTATTTATTTGAAACCTTTGATAATTGAAGAGCAACAACTGTTATGTATTTAACTGTTTATCATGAGTGATTTTTAATAACTTTAACTCTTAAAAAAAAATGGAGACAAGTTAATAAAGAAAGTTTTTTATTGATCAACTGAAACTTTAATCCTCATACACAAAATATTGTTCTGAAACCATGTCCCTTGTTGCATTTCCACGCCTATTAGCTTGTTCGACACATATTTCTTCTGGTAAATCATCAGTATCTATTGGATCTTCATCTTCTAATGGACAGCCTCTTTTATTTGCAATATTGTGCAGTATGCAGCAAACCAATATAATTTTGGCAACTTTCTCTGGTGCATACTGCATAGCACCACCAGAACGATCAAGACATCGAAACCGCATTTTCAAAAGACCGAAAGTCCTCTCAATAATCCCCCTGGTAGATCGGTGAGCTTCATTGAAACGTACTTGACTTCTGGTCTGTGGGTTGTTATAGGGAGTCAACAGCCATTCTGTACATGAGTACCCTCCATCTCCTAATAGAAGATATAATAAATATAAATATTAATATAAGAATAATTATAAAGATTCAGAACTATACAATACAATTAAACTATACAGATTACAGTCGACAAATTGGGCGCAATTTTGGTACATTGAAATGAGAGACATATTAGACGCCAGTTATGCTTACCTAGAAGCCATCCGTCAGGCATATTTCCCTCCTCGAACTTCCGGTATAACCCAGTCTGCCTTAAAATGTAAGAATCATGACAGGAGCCAGGAAAGTTAGAACGGACACTGATAATCCTCATGTGGGGGTCACAGACCATCTGGACATTCAAGGAATGGAAATGCTTTCGATTCCTATAGATCTCCTCACGAGCTTGAAGTGGTCTTACAGCAACATGGGTACAGTCTATGGCACCTAGGACATTGGGCATCCCAGCCATCCTATAGAAATTTGACTTGATAGATTGCCATTCTTCAGGGGTAGATGGCAAACAAACATATCGATGAAAAATAACCATCATAGCCCCTATTACTTTGGATAAGTGGCGTGAAAAAGCAGATTGACTCATTCCAATAATGACGCTAGAAACTGCCTGAAAGGAGCCTGTTGCAAAAAAATGCAATGCCGCTAATAGTTTGAGAAGTCCCGGAATAGCTTGTGAACGAGCAGTCATCGGCTCCAAATGATCTTCAATCTCTCGATACAGGTGTAATATCGATTCACGATCAAGCCGGAATCTTTGTATGATCTCTCGGTCAGAAAGGCCGTGCAAACCAACCCGTGGAAGGAATACATGGGGGACTCGAACTCTCCTTCTTCTAACCAATCGATTAGCTACATTTCCAGTATTCTGTCTTCTAGCCCGGATTCGCATCAAACGGAGAATAAACAAAAACAGAATTCTCTCCATAGCTGCTGAAATGAACAATGTAAGTACAATGCTGATATTACTGCCTTTTATATATGTCTAGACTGGCGTCTAGAGTGACTTTCCTATTGTTTTGTACCTTGCCCGCCACCTAAAAGGTGGCGAGGCAAAAATAACGAGGTGGGAGCGGAAATTGACGCGAGCGGACAAATAGATTTTTTAGTACATTCGTTTTTGGCGAGTTGGTGGTCAAATGTGTCTAATTACAGTAAAAAATGGAGAGGTAGCGAGGTATGGCGGATAAGTACGCTCGCAATTTTAAAGATGCGAGTTTTTACATAATTGACGGCTTTGTACATATCAGTTTGCGAGTTTGGGCGCGAGATTTGTTGCGGGTAGCTCGCTGACTGCTTAGTACATGGAGCCCTTAAACTGATTTTGAAACAGTTGACAACTGCCTCTTACCTCATTGCATATTGACAGTTTCTCCAACATAGGTGTGTCCGGTCCACGGCGTCATCCTTACTTGTGGGATATTCTCTTCCCCAACAGGAAATGGCAAAGAGCCCAGCAAAGCTGGTCACATGATCCCTCCTAGGCTCCGCCTACCCCAGTCATTCTCTTTGCCGTTGCACCGGCAACATCTCCACGGAGATGGTTAAGAGTTTTTGGCTTAAAAGCATTATCCGATTCGCTTATGAGACTGCCGGACGGCAGCCTCCTGAAAGAATCACAGCTCATTCCACTAGGGCTGTGGCTTCCACATGGGCCTTCAAGAACGAGGCTTCTGTTGACCAGATATGTAAGGCATCGACTTGGTCTTCACTGCACACTTTTGCCAAATTTTACAAATTTGATACTTTTGCTTCTTCGGAGGCTATTTTTGGGAGAAAGGTTTTGCAAGCCGTGGTGCCTTCCATTTAGGTGACCTGATTTGCTCCCTCCCTTCATCCGTGTCCTAAAGCTTTGGTATTGGTTCCCACAAGTAAGGATGACGCCGTGGACCGGACACACCTATGTTGGAGAAAACAGAATTTATGCTTCCCTTATAAATTACTTTCTCCAACGGTGTGTCCGGTCCACGGCCCGCCCTGGTTTTTTTAATCAGGTCTGATGAATTATTTTTTCTAACTACAGTCACCACGGTATCATATGGTTTCTCCTATGCATATTTCCTCCTGTACGTCGGTCGAATGACTGGGGTAGGCGGAGCCTAGGAGGGATCATGTGACCAGCTTTGCTGGGCTCTTTGCCATTTCCTGTTGGGGAAGAGAATATCCCACAAGTAAGGATGACGCCGTGGACCGGACACACCGTTGGAGAAAGTAATTTATCAGGTAAGCATAAATTCTGTTTTTTTACAGTTATGCATGTCTTATAGATACCACTGTGCTCACTCCCGTGGAGTTATTTAGGAGTCAGAACTGACTGGGTAAATAAATGTCTGTCAAAAGAACTGAAATAAGGGGACAGTCTGCAGAGGCTTAGATACAAGGTAATCACAGAGGAATAAAGTATAATAATATAACCATGTTGGTTATATAAAACTGGTGAATGGGTAATAAAGGGATTATCTATCTTTTTAAAGATTAAAATTCTGTAGTAGACTGTACCTTTAAGTACAGAGTGTACACATGACATCACTAGATATAATATTAACTGTATTGTGTAAACATGACATCACTAGTTGTAATGATACTAGCTGTAGTATATTGTGTGCACATGACAGCACTAGATGTAATTATACTAGCTTTATATAGTATAAATGCCTTCTACCCAGAAGCTTAGCATCATTGGTTGTAATGATACTAGCTGTAGATAGCATAATGTCTGAACTTGACATCACTAGCTGTAAATTGTAATGATACTAACTGTAGATAGTATAGTGTGTGCAAATGACATCACTACCCAGATAGCATGTATTTTTTTTCTGCAAGTTTGCAAATGATTTGCTAGTCTTGCTAGAATTGCCAAGCTTCAAAGGTTTGCTGCACATTTGTTGCAAGTCTGCATAGAAAGTCTTAAGAATAGACTTGCTTTACAAATTTGCTTCAAGTCTACTACAATTGCTCATTTTTTGCCATATTACCAGTGGTAAATTAATGCACAAGTTTGCGCCCTTTTGGGCGCATGGATAAGACTGTTCATTACAAGTGTCTGAATGCAATCCTGTGCTTGTGGTTGTGCAAGCTGGCGGCTGTTATTTTATTTGTACAAAATAAGGCTTCATTAAAGTCTAGGGGGGAATATGATCCTGCGTTGCAACTGCACAATTATTATTTTTTTCAGCTCGAGGATGCAATTGCAAAAGCTCCAAATTGTTGATTAAAACTTCAATAAGTGTGCAACTGGGCATACAATGGTAAAAAAAATTTGAAAAAAATATGAGAGTTAATATAATAATTTTCGTAAGACATGCACAATATTACATAAACAATGGGCTAGATTACAAGTGGACACGAAAAGCAATATCACAACCATGCTAACTGGCGCTGAGTTCGCTCAAGTGCAACCTAAATTTGTGCTCCTCGAGTTTGACCTAGCATGAACTGTGAAGGTTTAAAAAAATGTGCACCAAACACAACATAAGTACATTAAAATAAAGTATTACACCCATATATACACTGCCTGATAAAAATGATTCATATTAATAATACAATTTTTTTTTAAGGGGTTAAATGCATATGGTATATGAAAATGTGCTATAACACTGTATTTCTTATGCAGTGTCAAGTTAGGGCTAGTTTCCATTGAGCCGTAATTCAGTTTGCGTGCGCTTGCACACCGATAAATATGCTGTCGGAAGCAATATAATTTATTGACTGCTTCATATGGCGCGTTATACCTCAATATCGGCAGCTGGACTCTGGCTGACGAAACAAAAACTTTGCATCCCATAGAAATTAATAGAAGCCGTTAATCGATAAATTATACCAGGTTTCCAATGAAAGCGCTAACCATTAATACACTGTCGGAGGCTGTCGGTACATTGAGAAATATTACACCCAGCTCAACTAGGTGTAAAGGAGGAAAAATTAGCTTTTTGAGGACTCTTTCTCATTGAAATTGCAAATCCTAAAAACATTTATGAGTGTTTAAATGTAGAAATAAGATTATATATGCTACATTTAATTGGGCCTATGCATAGGAATATTTGCACCTATGTTTTCATTGAAATATCAATATTTATGTACATAGAAAAATAGATGCAGGCATATATCACCTATTCCAAATGCAATCTTTGCCCAGGGATGCTATATATATTCTCAATACATATATAAATATATCTAATAATAATCTTTACCTACATGTATATATGTATGATAATAGTATATACATCTTTGACTTATATACACCATATAATTATATTAGATTTGTTTGTAAATATATAGGTTCTAGCAAATTAATGGAATCAAATATTTGTGTTATGTCACTTTAATTAAAGGGATAGTATATACACAGTTAAACATTCAGGAATCAGATAAAGCATTCAATTCCAATCAACTTACATATGTACTCATAAGCATTTTAGTTTTGCTATCTTTCTTATTTTAATTATGTATATAAGTTTAGGAGGCATTCCATTTAATGTTCAGCACCTGTGTTGCACTTGCTGATTGTTGACTACTTTTATACAACAATCATCAAGCGCTTCCCATGTGCAGAATCAAAATGGGAAGATTCCTAAGTTTACATTCCTGCTTTACAAAATTACAGATGGTAATGAAGCTAAATAGATAATAGGAGTACATATTTAAGTATATTAATACTGCATGCTCTGATTCATGAAAATAATTTTGAATAGACTATCCCTTTAATAAATATGTCAAATCCTCATTTTAAAGATACAAATACAGATATAAAATAATCCTTCAAATAAACCTAGATTATCAATATATAAAATCCCCTGAGATTGCACACTTGAATGGCATGGTTACCTGATAGAAATTAATATAGAAAAATAAGTCAAAGGAAATAAGTTGTTTATCATGAAGATGAGTTTTATTATTACAGATTTACTCTCATTCATATGTAATTTTCATTGTGTAAATTATTGAACATGTTTATTCAATACAAAAATGATGACACATTAAAGTATAATGTGGCATAGTACTAATATGTATACAATATATGTAATATCATGTCTGCTAAAGCAGAGAATACATTTGCAATATTTAGAATATTAACCAAAATACATAAGTGTTAAATATTACATACTTCAAGAGATTTGAAGTATTGTCTTTAACATTGTTATTGAAACAATTTAAAAGTGCATTGTGCATTGGTCCCAGGGAGAGCCTGTGTCTGTTCATATAATGTCAATTAAAATGTATTAATTACCTCTATATCATGGCAATCACATATATGTTGTGCATAATAAATATTGTAGAGATGCATTTCTCTAATTAGTCTAAATATTTAATAATATTTTTGACAAAAAAAGAGTGCATTAGTCATGATAGGTATAGGTTTCAGATATTACATTTCACACATGACTATAAGCATGAATGCAAGGTATTTGGCCATATCAACAGGAAGGAGTATTTACTTTTCAACTCTTCTACAACTGGATAATGCTTATTAGCTTCATCTGAAGTAGCAAACAACATATGCTTGTGGAATATTAATAATAACATTTACACATGCCACGTTGACTAATGTTAGATAGCATATACGGCATTGATTTCAGACACATGTCCTCAAGTATTCTTAAATGGCATAATATTCTCAATAGAAGTACACATACATTTATTAACAATGTACACCTGCATATTAATTGACATCCTGTGAAATAAAAATGAATAAAGCTGTTAATTTTGTAGCAAATAAACAGCTATTAGAATAATATTGAACTATATTTTCAAATTTGGATTAGAAAAATATATGCATATTTATGAGATGGAAATCACACTTAAAAAAGTGCTTTAGTGCAAAAATTAGATATGATATCTCGGGGGGGACACGACATTTCTTCTACAAGATACGACGAGTCCACGGATTCATCCTTACTTGTGGGATCTTATCCTCCTGCTAACAGGAAGTGGCAAAGAGCACCACAGCAGAGCTGTCTATATAGCTCCTCCCTTGACTCCACCCCCAAGTCATTCTCTTTGCCTATGCTAGTAATAGGAAGGGTAAAGTGATAGTGGGGAAAAAATTATAGTTTTATTTTCTTCAATCAAGAAGTTTTTTATTTTTAAATGGTACCGGTGAGTACTATTTCTCTCAGGCAGCATATGGAAGAAGATTTCTGCCTTGAGATTGATGATCTTAGCAGATGTAACTAAGATCCATGTTGGTTCCCACAGTGTGCTGAGGAATGCTAGAGGAATCTTCAGTGTGAGGAACTTTTTTCATGCTACAAGCAGCATTGAGGTATGTTCAGTCATTTATTTCTAAGGCGACTGTGATATATCGGAACTAGCTGACATAGTTCCCATAGAGGGAAGGGGTAAGCAGTAATTCTGTGGAAAAAGGGTATTATTGTAATCCTGTGCATTATTATTGTTTTTCAAGGCTTAATGCAGCATTATATATTATGGCATGGGTGAGACACGGGGCAGCCTAACGATTTTTATTATCAATATTTGGCTGGTTGTACTTTTTCTGTGGGCTAGTACTTTACTTATATTTGGAGTTCCTACCCACATGGCTAATTTTAGACCGCTTTACATGCGGTTGTTGAGGCTCAGCTTACATCGTATAGGATGGACGGGCCTAATTTCGCGCCTCAGTTGTGCAGTTTCTTTTACAAACAGACAGCAATCTTCAGCACCGTTTGGGCCCAAACTGGATATTGGTGTACCGGAGTGATTTAGAAGCTTTTCTCCAATCCCTGGGGGCAGGTTGGCGGAGGTGCAGGGGTTTATAATTAGTTTACTCAAAAACGTTGTTGGTATTATTGGGTAACTTAGAGGGTTAATTGCCCTTTACTTGTGGTGCAATATCCAACTGCACTATAGGACAGGATTAACTTAAAATTGAGCATCTGTGAATAAAGGCTCTTAAATTAGCCAATTCATTTATTACTGATGCTGCTTTTCAAATTGCAAAATTAGTGGCGAAAAACGCAGGCTTTGCCATCCTGGCGCGCAGAGCGTTATGGCTAAAATCGTGGTCTGCTGACGTATCATCTAAATCTAAGCTTTTAGCTATTCCCTTCAAGGGTAAGACCCTATTCGGGCCTGAGCTGAAGGAAATAATCTCTGACATTACTGGAGGTACAGGTCACGCCCTACCTCAGGACAAGTCCCTCAAGATGAGGGGTAAACAAAATACTTTCCGTTCCTTTCGAAATTTTAAAGGAGTATCCTCTGCTTCCTCTTCCTCCACTAAGCAGGAAGGGAACTTTGCTCAATCCAAGTTGGTCTGGAGACCTAACCAGGCCTGGAATAAAGGTTAACAAGCCAAGAAGCCTGCTGCTGCTACCAAGACAGCATGAAGGGGCAGCCCCTGATCCGGGACCGGATCTAGTAGGGGGCAGACTCTCTTTCTTTGCTCAGACTTGGGCAAGGGATGTACAGGATCCCTGGGCATTGGAAATTGTGACCCAGGGGTACCAGCTGGAATTCAAGGATTTTCTCCCAAGGGGGAGATTTCATCTTTCACGTTTGTCTGTAGACAAGACAAAAAGAGAGGCGTTCTTACGCTGTGTAAAAGACCTCTACACAATAGGTGTAATTTGCCCAGTTCCAGAGCTAGAACAGGGTCAGGGGTTCTACTCAAATCTATTCGTGGTTCCCAAAAAAGAGGGAACCTTCAGACCAATTTCTTTCATGTAATTAGCAAGAGTCCATGAGCTAGTGACGTATGGGATATACATTCCTACCAGGAGGGGCAAAGTTTCCCAAACCTTAAAATGCCTATAAATACACCCCTCACCACACCCACAATTCAGTTTTACAAACTTTGCCTCCCATGGAGGTGGTGAAGTAAGTTTGTGCTAGATTCTACGTTGATATGCGCTTCGCAGCAGGCTGAAGCCTGGTTTTCCTCTCAGAGTGCAGTGAATGTCAGAGGGATATGAAGAGAGTATTGCCTATTTGAATACAATGGTCTTCCTCTAGGGGATCTATTTCATAGGTTCTCTGTTATCGGTCGTAGAGATTTCTTCTCCTACCTCCCTTTTCAGATCGACGATATACTCTTATATACCATTACCTCTACTGATTCTCGTTTCAGTACTGGTTTGGCTATCTACTATATGTAGATGAGTGTCTTAGGGTAAGTAAGTCTTATTTTATTTATGACACTCTAAGCTATGGTTGGGCATTTTATATGTAAAGTTCTAAATATATGTTTTAAACTTATATTTGCCATGATTCAGGTTAATCAGTATTCCTTCTTTCAGACTGTCAGTTTAATTTTTTGGGGAAAATGCTTATGAATTTTTTCTTACCTTAAAAATATTCAAATTGACTTTTTTCCTTGCGGGCTGTTAGGCTCACGAGGGCAGAAAATGCTTTAATTTATTGCGTCATTTTTGGCACAAACTTTTTTGGCGCAAATTTTTTGTCATTTCCAGCGCAATAGTTGACGGCGGAAGTTTGTTCATGGTTACGTCATTTTTTGATGCATGTGTGTTACAGACGTTTTTTGCGCCAAAAATGTCGGCGTCATTCTTGGCGCCAAAAAATGTGGGCGTCATACTTGGTGCCAAAAAATGTGGGCGTTATACTTAGCGCCACTTTTTTCACATTATTTAAGTCTCATTTTTTTGTTGCTTCTGGTTACTAGAGGCTTGTTTGTTTTGCATTTTTTTCCCATTCCTGAAACTGTCATTTAAGGAATTTGATAATTTTGCTTTATATGTTGTTTTTTTCTATTACATATTGCAATATATTTCAAACACTGTTCCTGTATCAAGAAATGCTGAGGGATTCCTGTTGACTGATATCAGTCCTACCAAAGCTAAGTTCATTTATTTTAATGTTATGAATGTTTATCTTTAGCTATGGTTTGTAATAAGTTATCATGATAAACTTTTACATGCAGAATCCATTAGTATTTATGCTTTATATATTGCTATTCTTTTTACATCTTATGTACAAGATATACGTAGAAATTTATAAGAATATTTTCCTCATTCTATTTTAAAGGCTTTGTCTGACATCCCGCCTTCTAATAAAATTTTTAGGTCTTTTTCAAACTTCTTTGTTAGTTGATGAAGTTTCAAATGACCAACAACATAATGAATTATCCTTCTCTGATGGTGTTTTTTCTCATTCAGAATTTTTCTTCATCAGATATTGACACTAACAAATCTACTTTTTTATTTTTTAAATAGAGTACATTTGTTCTTTGTTTAAAAGGTGTTGATTATTTTGGATATTGAAGTAACTAGTTCTTTTGATTTTAAAGACTAGCTAACATTTAAATTCTGCTTATTTATCTTCTGTGGTTTCTTCAGAGTTTTTTTTCCAGTTCCTGATACTAGGGAATGGAATAGGCTGAGCATTTTCTTTTAGTCCTTCTTTAAGGTTTTTAAATTGTATTCTTTGCCGGCAGTTAGTTTTCAGTTTTGAGGAAAGATTCCCCAAGTTAATGGGCCTATCTCTATTCCTGCTAAATATACTATTATTCTTATAGCAAATAGTATTTATTTTTTTCCTTCAGATAGTTGTATCTTATTTAAGGAAAATTATTTTCAGGTACTTTTCTTAGACCTGTAATTTATTTGGCTGATGTTGCAATTGCTTCATCTTTCTGGTTGGATACTTTAAGATCAAGTATCGGATTATGATTTCTTTAGCATTGTTAAAAGGACAAAATCTACTACTCATTTGAAGTTCAGACTAAGTGCTATTGCATTGTCTTGTTATCTTGCATTTGTTGATTGTGCAAGTCCAGTGGGTTGACTGGCCCTATTAACTTGATTAGCATGCTAATAATTTCATTTGTGTTGTCATTTTATTAAATATTTTCGCAAATGAGGTTTAATCTATGTCTTTAGCTATTTTAGCTAGAAGAACTTTGTGATTTCAATCTTGGAATGCTAATTTGATTTCTAAAATCCATATTTCTTTTTTTTCCAAGATAATCAATTATTTGGTTCATAATTGGATTCAATTCTTTAACTGTTACTCTGGGCTTCAAGATTGAGTTCTAAGACTAAAACTTTAAGCTTATATTAGTTTTCTGTTCTTACTAAGGAACGGAATCCTGAATTCTTCCCCAAGTAACATGTTTATAATTGGAAGTTTTTTTCTTCATTCAATTAAGCCTTTTAAAAGTTCAAAGTCAGCTCCCCAAATTTGCTTGTAGGTGCGGTTCTTATTCCAGCTTGGCTGGTAAGGGGCAGGTTAAGACTTTTTTGAAATTTGTTTGGTTCTATTCGGTCCAAACTTCTTAGACTTTGGGTACAGAATAGGATTCAGAGTAAAACCGTCTGAGAAGTCTTTTCTTTCATGTAATTAGCAAGAGTCCATGAGCTAGTGACGTATGGGATATACATTCCTACCAGGAGGGGCAAAGTTTCCCAAACCTTAAAATGCCTATAAATACACCCCTCACCACACCCACATTTCAGTTTTACAAACTTTGCCTCCCATGGAGGTGGTGAAGTAAGTTTGTGCTAGATTCTACGTTGATATGCGCTTCGCAGCAGGCTAAAGCCCGGTTTTCCTCTCAGAGTGCAGTGAATGTCAGAGGGATGTGAAGAGAGTATTGCCTATTTGAATACAATGGTCTTCCTCTAGGGGATCTATTTCATAGGTTCTCTGTTATCGGTCGTAGAGATTCATCTCTTACCTCCCTTTTCAGATCGACGATATACTCTTATATACCATTACCTCTACTGATTCTCGTTTCAGTACTGGTTTGGCTATCTACTATATGTAGATGAGTGTCTTAGGGTAAGTAAGTCTTATTTTTTGTGACACTCTAAGCTATGGTTGGGCACTTTATATGTAAAGTTCTAAATATATGTGTTTAAACTTATATTTGCCATGATTCAGGATAATCAGTATTCCTTATTTCAGACAGTCAGTTTCATTATTTGGGATAATGCATATGAATAAATATTTTTTTATTACCTTAAAAGAATTTTTTCAATTGACTTTTTTTCCCTGTGGGCTGTTAGGCTTGTGGGGGCTGAAAATGCTTCAATTTATTGCGTCATTCTTGGCGTGGACTTTTTTGGCGCAAATTTTTTTGTCATTTCCGGCGCCCTAATTGACGCCGGAAGTTTGTGCATGGTTGCGTCATTTTTGACGTTCAGACGTTTTTTTGCGCCAAAATTGTGGGCGTCGTTTATTTCGACGTCACATGATGTGGCGTCATACTTGGCGCCAAAAAATATGTGCGTTGTACTTTGCCCCAATAATGTGGGCGTCATTCTTGGCGCCAAAAAATGTGGGCGTCATTCTTGTCTCCACCTTTTTTTCGCATTATTTCAGTTTCATTTTTCATTTCTTCTGGTTGCTAGAGGCTTGTTCATTTGGCATTTTTTCCCATTCCTGAAACTGTCATTTAAGGAATTTGATAATTTTGCTTTATATGTTGTTTTTTCTATTACATATTGCAAGATGTCTCAACATGACCCTGGATCAGAATCTACTTCTGGAAAGACGCTGCCTGATGCTGGTTCTACCAAAGTTAAGTGCATCTGTTGTAAACTTTTGGTAACTGTTCCTCCGGCTGTTGTTTGTGATAACTGTCATGATAAACTCTCTAATGCAGATTGTGTTTCCATTAGTAATAATCCATTACCTGTTGTTGTTCCTTCAACATTTAATGTTCAGGATGTCCCTGTTAATGTAAAAGAATTTGTTTCTAAATCTATTAGGAAGGCTCTGTCTGTTATACCTCCTTCCAGTAAGCGTAAAAGGTCTTTTAAAACTTCTCATATTTCAGATGAATTTTTAAGTGACTGTCATCATTCTGACTTATCTGTTTCTGATGAGGATCTATCTGGTTCAGAAGATTCTGCCTCAGATATTGACACTGATAAATCTTCATATTTATTTAAGATGGAGTTTATTCGTTCTTTACTTAAAGAAGTGTTAATTGCATTAGATATGGAGGAGTCTAGTCCTCTTGATACTAAATCTACTAAGCGTTTAAATTTGGTTTTCAAACCTCATGTAGTTATTCCTGAAGTTTTTCCAGCTCCTGATGCTATTTCAGAAGTAATTTCTAGGGAATGGAATAGTCTGGGTACTTCATTTACTCCTTCTCAAAGGTTTAGGAAATTGTACCCTGTGCCATCTGATAGATTAGAGTTTTGGGATAAAATCCCTAAAGTTGATGGGGCTATTTCTACTCTTGCTAAACGTACTACTATTCCTACGGCGGATAGTACTTCCTTTAAGGATCCTTTAGACAGGAAGCTTGAATCCTTTCTAAGGAGAGCTTATTTATGTTCAGGTAATCTTCTTAGACCTGCTATTTCTTTGGCTGATGTTGCTGCAGCTTCAACTTTCTGGTTGGAGGCTTTAGCGCAACAAGTGTCAGACCATAATGCTTATAGCATTGTTAAACTTCTTCAACATGCTAATAACTTTATTTGTGATGCCATTTTTGATATTATTAGAATTGATGTCAGATATATGTCTTTAGCTATCTTAGCTAGAAGAGCTTTATGGCTTAAATTTTGGAATGCAGATATGACTTCTAAGTCAACTTTGCTTTCTCTTTCTTTCCAAGGTAATAAATTATTTGGTTCACAGTTGGATTCTATTATTTCAACTGTTACTGGGGGGAAAGGAACCTTTTTGCCTCAGGACAAAAAATTTAAAGGTAAATACAGGGCTGCTAATCGTTTTCGTTCCTTTCGTCAGAATAAAGAACAGAAGCCTGACCCTTCCCCTAAAGGAACGGTTTCCGTTTGGAAACCTTCTCCAGTCTGGAATAAATCCAAGCCTTTTAGAAAGTCAAAACCAGCTCCTAAATCCGCATGAAGGTGCGGCCCTCATTCCAGCACAGCTGGTAGGGGGCAGGTTACGATTTTCAAAGGTATTTGGATCAATTCGATTCACAGTCTTTGGATTCAGAACATTGTTTCTCAAGGATACAGAATAGGTTTCAAGATAAGACCTCCTGTGAGAAGATTTTTTCTCTCTCGCATTCCAGTAAACCCAGTGAAGGCTCAGGCATTTCTGAAATGTTGGCTGGGGTAATTGTGCCAGTTCCAGTTCTGGAACGGGGTCTGGGGTTTTACTCAAATCTATTCATTGTACCAAAGAAGGAGAATTCCTTCAGACCAGTTCTGGATCTAAAAATATTGAATCGTTATGTGAGAATACCAACATTCAAAATGGTGACTATAAGGACTATTCTGCCTTTTGTTCAGCAAGGGCATTATATGTCCACAATAGATTTACAGGATGCATATCTTCATATTCCAATTCATCCAGATCACTATCAGTTTCTGAGATTCTCTTTTCTAGACAAGCATTACCAGTTTGTTGCCCTTCCGTTTGGCCTAGCAACAGCTCCAAGGATCTTTTCAAAGGTTCTCGGTGCCCTTCTCTCTGTAATCAGAGAACAGGGTATTGCGGTATTTCCTTATTTGGACGATATCTTGGTACTTGCTCAGTCTTTACATTCTGCAGAATCTCATACGAATCAACTTGTGTTGTTTCTTCAAAAACATGGTTGGAGGATCAATTTACCAAAGAGTTCTTTGATTCCTCAGACAAAGGTAACCTTTTTGGGCTTTCAAATAGATTCAGTGTCCATGACTTTGTCTTTAACAGAAAAGAGACGTCTGAAGTTGGTTTCAGCTTGTCGAACCCTTCAGTCTCAATCATTCCCTTCGGTAGCTTTTTGCATGGAAATTCTAGGTCTCATGACTGCTGCATCGGAAGCGATCCCCTTTGCTCGTTTTCACATGAGACCTCTTCAGCTTTGTATGCTGAACCAGTGGTGCAGGGATTATACAAGGATATCACAAATAATATCCTTAAATCCCAATGTTCGATCTTCTCTGACTTGGTGGTTGGATCACCATCGTTTAATTCAAGGGGCCTCTTTTGTTCATCCAACCTGGACTGTGATCTCAACAGATGTGAGTCTTTCAGGTTGGGGGGCTGTATGGGGATCTCTGACAGCGCAGGGGGTTTGGGAATCTCAGGAGGCGAGATTACCAATCAACATTTTGGAACTCTGTGCGATTTTCAGAGCTCTCCAGTTCTGGCCTCTTCTGAAGAGAGAATTGTTTATTTGTTTTCAGACAGACAATGTCACAACCGTGGCGTATGTCAATCATCAAGGTGGGATTCACAGTCCTCAAGCTATGAAAGAAGTATCTCGGATACTTGTATTGGCGGAATCCAGCTCTTGTCTAATTTCTGCGGTTCACATCCCAGGTGTAGACAATTGGGAAGCGGATTATCTCAGTCGCCAGACGTTACATCCGGGGAGAATGGTCTCTTCACCCAGAGGTATTTCTTCAGATTGTTCAGATCTGGGGACTTCCAGAAATAGATCTGATGGCCTCTCATCTAAACAAGAACCTTCCCAGGTATCTGTCCAGATCCAGGGATCCTCAGGCGTAAGCAGTGGACGCGTTGTCGCTTTCTTTGGAATTATCATCCTGCCTATATCTTTCCGCCTCTAGTTCTTCTTCCAAGAGTGATTTCCAAAATTCTAATGGAACGTTCGTTTGTTCTGCTGGTGGCTCCAGCATGGCCTCACAGGTTTTGGTATGCGGATCTCATTCGGATGGCCAGTTGCCAACCTTGGACACTTCCGTTAAGACCAGACCTTCTATCTCAAGGCCCATTTTTCCATCAGGATCTCAAATCATTAAATTTGAAGGTATGGAAATTGAACGCTTGATTCTTAGTCATAGGGGTTTCTCTGACTCAGTTATTGATACTATGTTACAGGCTCGTAAATCTGTGTCTAGGAAGATTTATTATCGAGTCTGGAAGACTTACATTTCTTGGTGTTCTTCTCATAAATTCTCTTGGCATTCTTTTAGAATTCCTAGAATTTTACAGTTCCTTCAGGATGGTTTGGATAAAGGTTTATCTGCAAGTTCTTTGAAAGGACAAATCTCTGCTCTTTCTGTTCTTTTTCACAGAAAGATTGCTAATCTTTCTGATATTCATTGTTTTGTACAGGCTTTGGTTCGTATCAAGCCTGTCATTCAGTCAATCTCTCCTCCTTGGAGTCTTAATTTGGTTCTGAGGGCTTTACAGGCTCCTCCGTTTGAACCTATGCATTCTCTGGATATTAAATTACTTTCTTGGAAAGTTTTGTTCCTTTTGGCCATCTCTTCTGCTAGAAGAGTTTCTGAGTTATCTGCTCTTTCTTGTGAATCTCCTTTTCTGATTTTTCATCAGGATAAGGCGGTGTTGCGGACTTCATTTCAATTTTTACCTAAGGTTGTGAATTCTAACAACATTAGTAGAGAAATTGTTGTCCCTTCTTTGTGTCCTGATCCTAAGAATTCAAAGGAGAGATCTTTACATTCTTTGTATGTAGTAAGAGCTTTGAAATATTATGTTGAAGCTACTAAAGATTTTAGAAAGACTTCTAGTCTATTTGTTATCTTTTCTGGTTCCAGGAAAGGTCAGAAAGCTTCTGCCATTTCTTTGGCGTCTTGGTTAAAGTCTTTGATTCATCATGCTTATGTGGAGTCGGGTAAGTCCCCGCCTCAAAGGATTACGGCTCATTCTACTAGGTCAGTTTCTACTTCCTGGGCTTTTAAGAATGAAGCTTCCGTTGATCAGATTTGCAAAGCAGCAACTTGGTCTTCTTTGCATACTTTTACTAAATTCTACCATTTTAATATTTTCTCTTCTTCTGAAGCAGTTTTTGGTAGAAAAGTACTTCAGGCAGCTGTTTCAGTTTGATTCTTCTGATAATGATTTCAGTTTTTTTCATTATTTAGATTAAAACTTTTGATTTGGGTTGTGGATTATTTTTTCAGCGGAATTGGCTGTCTTTATTTTATCCCTCCCTCTCTAGTGACTCTTGCGTGGAAGTTCCACATCTTGGGTATCTGCTATCCCATACGTCACTAGCTCATGGACTCTTGCTAATTACATGAAAGAAAACATAATGTATGTAAGAACTTACCTGATAAATTCATTTCTTTCATATTAGCAAGAGTCCATGAGACCCACCCTTTTTTGTGGTGGTTATGATTTTTTTGTATAAAGCACAATTATTCCAATTCCTTATTTTTGATGCTTTCGCTCATTTCTTATCACCCCACTTCTTGGCTATTCGTTAAACTGAATTGTGGGTGTGGTGAGGGGTGTATTTATAGGCATTTTGAGGTTTGGGAAACATTGCCTCTCCTGGTAGGAATGTATATCCCATACGTCACTAGCTCATGGACTCTTGCTAATATGAAAGAAATGAATTTATCAGGTAAGTTGTTACATAAATTATGTTTTTTTGACGCATGTGTGTTCAGACGTTTTTTTGCGCCAAAAAATGTGGGCGTCGTTTCGTCAGAGGATGTTTGGCGCCAATAATGTGGGTGTCATACTTGGCGCCAAAAATGTGGCCGTCATACTTGTTTCACTTTTTCTCAAATTATTTAATTCTCACTTTTTTGTTGCTTCTGGTTGCTAGAGGCTTGTTTGTTTTGCATTTTTTCCCATTCCTGAAACTGTCATTTAAGGAATTTGATAATTTTGTTTTATATGTTGTTTTTTCTATTACATATTGCAAGATTTTCCATACACTGTTCCTGGATCAGAACATGCTGAGGGATTCCTGTTGACTGAGATCAGTCCTACCAAAGCTAAGTTCATTTATTTTAAATGTTATGAATGTTTATCTTTAGCTATGGTTTGTAAAAAGTTATCATGATAAACTTTTACATGCAGAATCCATTAGTATTTATGCTTTATATATTGCTATTCTTTTTACATCTTATGTACAAGATATACTTAGAAATTAATAAGAATTTTTTTCTGATTCTATTTTTAAGGCTTTGTCTGACATCCCGCCTTCTGATAAATTTTTAGGTCTTTTTCAAACTTCTTTTTTAGTTGATGAAGTTTCAAATGACCAACAACATAATGAATTATCTTTCTCTGGTGGTGTTTTTTTCTCATTCAGAATTTTTCTTCATCAGATATTGACACTTAACAAATCTACTTTTTTATTTTTTAATAGAGTACATTTGTTCTTTGTTCAAAAGGTGTTGATTATTTTGGATATTGAAGTAACTAGTTCTTTGGATTTTAAAGACTAGCCAACATTTAAATTCTGCTTATTTATCTTCTGTGATTTCTTCAGAGGTTTTTTCCAGTTCCTGATACTAGGGAATAGAATAGGCTGAGAATTTTCTTTTAGTCCTTCTTTAAGGTTTTTAAATTGTATTCTTTGCCGGCAGTTAGTTTTGAGGAAAGATTCCTCAAGTTAATGGGGCTATCTCTACTCCTGCTAAATATACTATTAATCTTATAGCAAATAGTATTTATTTTTTTCCTTCAGATGGTTGTATCTTATTTAAGGAAAATTATTTTCAGGTACTTTTATTAGTCCTGTAATTTATTTTGCTGATGTTGCAATTGCTTCATCTTTCTGGTTGGATACTTTAAGATCAAGTATCGGATTATGATTTGTTTAGCATTGTTAAAAGGACAAAATCTACTACTCATTTGAAGTTCAGACTAAGTGCTATTGCATTGTCTTGCTATCTTGCATTTGTTGTTTGCGCAAGTCCAGTGTGTTGACTGGTCCTTTAACTTGATTAACATGCTAATAATTTCATTTGTGTTGTCATTTTATTAAATATTTTCACAAATGAGGTTTAATCTATGTCTTTAGCTATTTTAGCTAGAAGAACTTTGTGATTTCAATCTTGGAATGCTAATTTGATTTCTAAAATCCATATTTCTTTTTTTCCAAGATAATCAATTATTTGGTTCATAATTGGATTCAATTCTTTAACTGTTACTCTGGGCTTCAAGATTGAGTTCTAAGACTAAAACTTTAAGCTTATATTAGTTTTCTGTTCTTACTAAGGAACGGAATCCTGAATTCTTCCCCAAGTAACATGTTTATAATTGGAAGTTTTTTTCTTCATTCAGTTAAGCCTTTTAAAAGTTCAAAGTCAGCTCCCCAAATTTGCATGTAGGTGCGGTTCTTATTCCAGCTTGGCTGGTAAGGGGCAGGTTAAGACTTTTTTTAAATTTGTTTTGTTCTATTCGGTCCAAACTTCTTAGACTTTGGGTACAGAATAGGATTCAGAGTAAAACCGTCTGTGAGAAGTCTTTTTTCTCTATCATATTCCAGCTATTCCAGTAAGACTAACACTTTCCTGAAGTATGTTTCAGACCTATATGTTTTGGGTACTGGTGAAGTGCGGCTGGTCACCCATTGGGGCTCAAGCGCTGCTCAGACCTGGAGTTTTCTGGGGTATTTATTCCAGTTTCATTTTAGGAACTGGGTTTTGGGGTTTTATTCAAGACTATTCATTGTTCCAAAGATAAAAAAATCTTTTTGAATTGTCATATAAGTGTACCATCTTTTAGAATGGTGTTTATATGGTCTATTCTGCCTTTTTCGTCAGTGATGGCATTATTTGTTTACAATAGATACAATGGGGCCTAGTTATCAAGCCGTCAACCTCAAATACGCTGGAATTCCGCAGCGTATTTGTGGCGAGGCTGATTCGCCTTAGTTATCAAAGGCTTCAGACCGGCAAAAGTAGAATTTTGTGACGTAAACTTCGATCCGCCGGACTCCGTCCGACACAGATCGATTCTTACGTCACTCCAGATGTTCCGCACACAAGTGCGGCACAATCTGACTACGTTTGCTAGTTATCAAAAAACTAGCAGGTACGCTCGGCACTTTTACGGCCCAGCGTACCTGGTTTTCAAACCGCCAGCCTGGAGGCGGCGGATCCCATAGGAATCAATGGGAGTCTGACCATAGCGAAAGTACAAGTTCGCTGCTGCCAGACATCCCATTGATTTCTATGGGAGCTGTCTACACCTAACACCCTAACATGTACCCCGAGTCAAAACACCACTAATCTGTCCCCCTACACCGCCGCAACTAAATAAATGTATTACCCCCTAAACCGCCGCTCCCGGAGCCCACCGCAAGCTACTCTATCCCTATTAACCCCTAAACCGCCGCTCCCGGAGCCCACCGCAACTATAATAAATGTCTTAACCCCTAAACCGCCGCTCCCGGAGCCCACCGCCACCTACATTATACCTATTAACCCCTATCCTGCCCCCCCTATACCGCCGCCCTCTGTAATAAAGTTATTAACCCCTATCCTGCCGATCCCGCACCTCGCCGCAAATAAATAAATAGTTTAACCCCTAAACCGCCGCTCCCTGAACCCGCCGCAACCTATCTTAAATTTATTAACCCCTATCCTGCCCCCCACTACACCGCCGCCACTGTAATAAATGTATTAACCCCTAAACCTAAGTCTAACACTAACCCTAACACCCCCCCCTAACTTAAATATTAATTAAATACATCTAAATCATATTTATATTATTAACTAAGTTAATCCTATTTAAAACTAAATACTTACCTGTAAAATAAACCCTAATATAGCTACAATATAAATAATAATTATATTGTAGCTATCTTAGGATTTATTTTTATTTTACAGGTACCTTTCAATTTATTTTAACTAGGTACAATAGCTATTAAATAGTTATTAACTATTTAATAGCTTACCTAGCTAAAATAAAGAGAAATTTACCTGTAAAATAAATCCTAACCTAAGTTACAATTACACCTAACACTACACTATACTTTAATAAATTATTCCTATTTAAAACTAAATACTTACCTGTAAAATAAACCCTAAGATAGCTACAATGTAATTCATAATTACATTGTAGCTATTTTAAGATTTATATTTATTTCTCCAACATAGGTGTGTCCGGTCCACGGCGTCATCCTTACTTGTGGGATATTCTCTTCCCCAACAGGAAATGGCAAAGAGCCCAGCAAAGCTGGTCACATGATCCCTCCTAGGCTCCGCCTACCCCAGTCATTCTCTTTGCCGTTGTACAGGCAACATCTCCACGGAGATGGCTTAGAGTTTTTTAGTGTTTAACTGTAGTTTTTTATTATTCAATCAAGAGTTTGTTATTTTAAAATAGTGCTGGTATGTACTATTTACTCTGAAACAGAAAAGAGATGAAGATTTCTGTTTGTATGAGGAAAATGATTTTAGCAACCGTTACTAAAATCCATGGCTGTTCCACACAGGACTGTTGAGAGGAATTAACTTCAGTTGGGGGAACAGTGAGCAGTCTTTTGCTGCTTGAGGTATGACACATTCTAACAAGACGATGTAATGCTGGAAGCTGTCATTTTCCCTATGGGATCCGGTAAGCCATTTTTATTCAGACAGTAAATAAGGGCTTCACAAGGGCTTATTAAGACTGTAGACATTTTCTGGGCTAAATCGATTCATATATTACACATATTTAGCCTTGAGGAATCATTTAATCTGGGTATTTTTGTTAAATAATATCGGCAGGCACTGTTTTAGACGCCTTATTCTCTAGGGGCTTTCCCTAATCATAGGCAGAGCCTCATTTTCGCGCCGGTATTGCGCACTTGTTTTTGAGAAGCATGACATGCAGTCGCATGTGTGAGGAGCTCTGATACATAGAAAAGACTTTCTGAAGGCGTCATTTGGTATCGTATTCCCCTTTGGGCTTGGTTGGGTCTCAGCAAAGCAGATACCAGGGACTGTAAAGGGGTTAAAGTTAAAAACGGCTCCGGTTCCGTTATTTTAAGGGTTAAAGCTTCCAAATTTGGTGTGCAATACTTTTAAGGCTTTAAGACACTGTGGTGAAATTTTGGTGAATTTTGAACAATTCCTTCATACTTTTTCGCAATTGCAGTAATAAAGTGTGTTCAGTTTAAAATTTAAAGTGACAGTAACGGTTTTATTTTAAAACGTTTTTTGTACTTTGTTATCAAGTTTATGCCTGTTTAACATGTCTGAACTACCAGATAGACTGTGTTCTGAATGTGGGGAAGCCAAGGTTCCTTCTTATTTAAATAAATGTGATTTATGTGACACTGAAAATGATGCCCAAGATGATTCCTCAAGTGAGGGGAGTAAGCATGGTACTGCATCATTCCCTCCTTCGTCTACACGAGTCTTGCCCACTCAGGAGGCCCCTAGTACATCTAGCGCGCCAATACTCCTTACTATGCAACAATTAACGGCTGTAATGGATAATTCTATCAAAAACATTTTAGCCAAAATGCCCACTTATCAGCGTAAGCGCGACTGCTCTGTTTTAGATTCTGAAGAGCATGAGGACGCTGATGATAATGGTTCTGAAATGCCCCTACACCAGTCTGAGGGGGCCAGGGAGGTTTTGTCTGAGGGAGAAATTTCAGATTCAGGGAAAATTTCTCAACAAGCTGAACCCGATGTGATTACATTTAAATTTAAGTTGGAACATCTCCGCGCTCTGCTTAAGGAAGTATTATCCACTCTGGATGATTGTGAGAATTTGATCATCCCAGAGAAACTATGTAAAATGGACAAGTTCCTAGAGGTCCCGGGGCTCCCAGAAGCTTTTCCTATACCCAAGCGGGTGGCGGACATTGTAAATAAAGAATGGGAAAGGCCCGGTATTCCTTTCGTCCCTCCCCCCATATTTAAAAAATTGTTTCCTATGGTCGACCCTAGAAAGGACTTATGGCAGACTGTCCCCAAGGTCGAGGGAGCGGTTTCTACTTTAAACAAACGCACCACTATACCCATAGAAGATAGTTGTGCTTTCAAAGATCCTATGGATAAAAAATTAGAAGGTTTGCTTAAAAAGATGTTTGTTCAGCAAGGTTACCTTCTACAACCAATTTCATGCATTGTCCCTGTCACTACAGCCGCGTGTTTCTGGTTCGATGAGCTAGTAAAGGCGATCGATAGTGATTCTCATTATGGACAGAATCCGTGCTCTCAAATTGGCTAATTCTTTCACCCTAGACGCCACTTTGCAATTGGCTAGGTTAGCGGCGAAGAATTCTGGGTTTGCTATTGTGGCGCGTAGAGCGCTTTGGTTGAAATCTTGGTCAGCGGATGCGTCTTCCAAGAACAAACTCCTTAACATTCCTTTCAAGGGGAAAACGCTGTTTGGCCCTGACTTGAAAGAGATTATCTCTGATATCACTGGGGGTAAGGGCCACGCCCTTCCTCAGGATAGGTCTTTCAAGGCCAAAAATAAACCTAATTTTCGTCCCTTTCGTAGAAACGGACCAGCCCCAAGTGCTACGTCCTCTAAGCAAGAGGGTAATACTTCTCAAGCCAAGCCAGCCTGGAGACCAATGCAAGGCTGGAACAAGGGAAAGCAGGCCAAGAAACCTGCCACTGCTACCAAGACAGCATGAAATGTTGGCCCCCGATCCGGGACCGGATCTGGTGGGGGGCAGACTCTCTCTCTTCGCTCAGGCTTGGGCAAGAGATGTTCTGGATCCTTGGGCACTAGAAATAGTCTCCCAAGGTTATCTTCTGGAATTTAAGGGGCTTCCCCCAAGGGGGAGGTTCCACAGGTCTCAATTGTCTTCAGACCACATAAAGAGACAGGCATTCTTACATTGTGTAGAAGACCTGTTGAAAATGGGAGTGATTCATCCTGTTCCATTAGGAGAACAAGGGATGGGGTTCTACTCCAATCTGTTCATAGTTCCCAAAAAAGAGGGAACGTTCAGACCAATCTTAGATCTCAAGATCTTAAACAAGTTTCTCAAGGTTCCATCGTTCAAAATGGAAACCATTCGAACAATTCTTCCTTCCATCCAGGAAGGTCAATTCATGACCACGGTGGATTTAAAGGATGCGTATCTACATATTCCTATCCACAAGGAACATCATCGGTTCCTAAGGTTCGCATTCCTGGACAAGCATTACCAGTTCGTGGCGCTTCCTTTCGGATTAGCCACTGCTCCAAGGATTTTCACAAAGGTACTAGGGTCCCTTCTAGCGGTGCTAAGACCAAGGGGCATTGCAGTAGTACCTTACTTGGACGACATTCTGATTCAAACGTCGTCCCTTCCTCAAGCAAAGGCTCACACGGACATAGTCCTGGCCTTTCTCAGATCTCACGGATGGAAAGTGAACGTGGAAAAGAGTTCTCTATCTCCGTCGACAAGGGTTCCCTTCTTGGGAACAATAATAGACTCCTTAGAAATGAGGATTTTTCTGACAGAGGCCAGAAAAACAAAACTTCTAAACTCTTGTCAAACACTTCATTCCGTTCCTCTTCCTTCCATAGCGCAGTGCATGGAAGTAATAGGTTTGATGGTAGCGGCAATGGACATAGTTCCTTTTGCGCGCATTCATCTAAGACCATTACAACTGTGCATGCTCAGTCAGTGGAATGGGGACTATACAGACTTGTTTCCGAAGATACAAGTAAATCAGAGGACCAGAGACTCACTCCGTTGGTGGCTGTCCCTGGACAACCTGTCACAAGGGATGACCTTCCGCAGACCAGAGTGGGTCATTGTCACGACCGACGCCAGTCTGATGGGCTGGGGCGCGGTCTGGGGATCCCTGAAAGCTCAGGGTCTTTGGTCTCGGGAAGAATCTCTTCTACCGATAAATATTCTGGAACTGAGAGCGATATTCAAGGCTCTCAAGGCTTGGCCTCAGCTAGCAAAGGCCAAGTTCATACGGTTTCAATCAGACAACATGACGACTGTTGCGTACATCAACCATCAGGGGGGAACAAGGAGTTCCCTGGCGATGGAAGAAGTGACCAAAATCATTCAATGGGCGGAGACTCACTCCTGCCACCTGTCTGCTATCCACATCCCAGGAGTGGAAAATTGGGAAGCGGATTTTCTGAGTCGTCAGACATTACATCCGGGGGAGTGGGAACTCCATCCGGAAATCTTTGCCCAAATTACTCAACTGTGGGGCATTCCAGACATGGATCTGATGGCCTCTCGGCAGAACTTCAAGGTTCCTTGCTACGGGTCCAGATCCAGGGATCCCAAGGCGACTCTAGTAGATGCACTAGTAGCACCTTGGACCTTCAAACTAGCTTATGTATTCCCGCCGTTTCCTCTCATCCCCAGGCTGGTAGCCAGGATCAATCAGGAGAGGGCGTCGGTGATCTTGATAGCTCCTGCGTGGCCACGCAGGACTTGGTATGCAGATCTGGTGAATATGTCATCGGCTCCACCATGGAAGCTACCTTTGAGACGAGACCTTCTTGTTCAAGGTCCGTTCGAACATCCGAATCTGGTCTCACTCCAACTGACTGCTTGGAGATTGAACGCTTGATCTTATCAAAACGAGGGTTCTCAGATTCTGTTATTGATACTCTTGTTCAGGCCAGACAGCCTGTAACTAGAAAAATTTACCACAAAATATGGAAAAAATATATCTGTTGGTGTGAATCTAAAGGATTCCCTTGGGACAAGGTAAAAATTCCTAAGATTCTATCCTTTCTTCAAGAAGGATTGGAGAAAGGATTATCTGCAAGTTCCTTGAAGGGACAGATTTCTGCCTTGTCTGTGTTACTTCACAAAAAGCTGGCAGCTGTGCCAGATGTTCAAGCCTTTGTTCAGGCTCTGGTTAGAATCAAGCCTGTTTACAAACCTTTGACTCCTCCTTGGAGTCTCAACTTAGTTCTTTCAGTTCTTCAGGGGGTTCCGTTTGAACCCTTACATTCCGTTGATATTAAGTTATTATCTTGGAAAGTTTTGTTTTTGGTTGCAATTTCTTCTGCTAGAAGAGTTTCAGAATTATCTGCTCTGCAGTGTTCTCCTCCTTATCTGGTGTTCCATGCAGATAAGGTGGTTTTACGTACTAAACCTGGTTTTCTTCCAAAAGTTGTTTCTAACAAAAACATTAACCAGGAGATAGTCGTGCCTTCTTTGTGTCCGAAACCAGTTTCGAAGAAGGAACGTTTGTTGCACAATTTGGATGTTGTTCGCGCTCTAAAATTCTATTTAGATGCTACAAAGGATTTTAGACAAACATCTTCCTTGTTTGTTGTTTATTCTGGTAAAAGGAGAGGTCAAAAAGCAACTTCTACCTCTCTCTCTTTTTGGATTAAAAGCATCATCAGATTGGCTTACGAGACTGCCGGACGGCAGCCTCCTGAAAGAATCACAGCTCATTCCACTAGGGCTGTGGCTTCCACATAGGGCCTTCAAGAACGAGGCTTCTGTTGATCAGATATGTAGGGCAGCGACTTGGTCTTCACTGCACACTTTTACCAAATTTTACAAGTTTGATACTTTTGCTTCTTCTGAGGCTATTTTTGGGAGAAAGGTTTTGCAAGCCGTGGTGCCTTCCATTTAGGTGACCTGATTTGCTCCCTCCCTTCATCCGTGTCCTAAAGCTTTGGTATTGGTTCCCACAAGTAAGGATGACGCCGTGGACCGGACACACCTATGTTGGAGAAAACAGAATTTATGTTTACCTGATAAATTACTTTCTCCAACGGTGTGTCCGGTCCACGGCCCGCCCTGGTTTTTTAATCAGGTCTGATATTTTATTTTCTTTAACTACAGTCACCACGGTATCATATGGTTTCTCCTATGCAAATATTCCTCCTTAACGCCGGTCGAATGACTGGGGTAGGCGGAGCCTAGGAGGGATCATGTGACCAGCTTTGCTGGGCTCTTTGCCATTTCCTGTTGGGGAAGAGAATATCCCACAAGTAAGGATGACGCCGTGGACCGGACACACCGTTGGAGAAAGTAATTTATCAGGTAAACATAAATTCTGTTTTTACAGGTAACTTTGTATTTATTTTAGCTAGTTAGAATAGTTATTAAATAGTTATTAACTATTTAATAACTACCTAGCTAAAAGAAATACAAAATTACCTGTAAAATAAATCCTAACCTAAGTTACAATTAAACCTAACACTACACTATCATTAAATTAATTAAATAAACTACCTACAAATAACTACAATTAAATACAATTACATAAACTAACTAAAGTACAAAAAATAAAAAAAGCTAAGTTACAAAAAATAAAAAAAATAAGTTACAAACATTTAAAAACATATTACAACAATTTTAAGCTACTTACACCTAATCTAAGCCCCCTAATAAAATAACAAACTCCCCCAAAATAAAAAAATGCCCTAGCCTATTCTACATTAAAAAAGTTCAAAGCTCTTTTACCTTACCAGCCCTTAAAAGGGCCTTTTGTGGGGGCATGCCCCAAAGTTCAGCTCTTTTGCCTGTAAAAGAAAAATACAACCCCCCCCAACATTAAAACCCACCACCCACATACCCCTAATCTAACCCAAACCCCCCTTAAAATAACCTAACACTAATCCCCTGAAGATCATCCTACCTTTAGTTGTCTTCACTCAGCCGAGCCACCGATGGAACTGAAGAGGACATCCGGACTGGCAGAAGTTATCCTCCAAGGGGCGCTGAAGAAATCTTCCATCCGATGAAGTGATCCTCCAAGCGGCGCTGAAGAAATCTTCCATCCGGGCGAGGTCATCTTCCAAGAGGCGCTGAAGAAGTCTTCTATCCGGGCGAGGTCATCTTCGAAACCGGGTCTTGAATCTTCATCCCGCCGACGCGGAACATCCTTCTTTCCCGACGAACTACCGACGAATGAAGGCTCCTTTAAGGGACGTCATCCAAGATGGCGTCCCTTCAATTCCGATTGGCTGATAGGATTCTATCAGCCAATCGGAATTAAGGTTGGAAAAATCTGATTGGCTGATGGAATCAGCCAATCAGATTCAAGTTCAATCCGATTGGCTGATCCAATCAGCCAATCAGATTGAGCTCGCATTCTATTGGCTGTTCCGATCAGCCAATAGAATGCGAGCTCAATCTGATTGGCTGGTTGGATCAGCCAATCGGATTGAACTTGAATCTGATTGGCTGATTCTATCAGCCAATCAGATTTTTCCTACCTTAATTCCGATTGGCTGATAGAATCCTATCAGCCAATCAGAATTGAAGGGACGCCATCTTGGATGACGTCCCTTAAAGGAGCCTTCATTCGTCGGTAGTTCGTCGGGAAAGAAGGATGTTCAGCGTCGGCGGGATGAAGATTCAAGACCCGGCTTCGAAGATGACCTCGCCCGGATAGAAGACTTCTTCAGCGCCTCTTGGAAGATGACCTCGCCTGGATGGAAGATTTCTTCAGCGCCGCTTGGAGGATCACTTCATCGGATGGAAGATTTCTTCAGCGCCCCTTGGAGGATAACTTCTGCTGGTCCGGATGTCCTCTTCAGTTCCATCGGTGGCTCGGCTGAGTGAAGACAACTAAAGGTAGGATGATCTTCAGGGGATTAGTGTTAGGTTATTTTAAGGGGGGTTTGGGTTAGATTAGGGGTATGTGGGTGGTGGGTTTTAATGTTGGGGGGGGTTGTATTTTTCTTTTACAGGCAAAATAGCTGAACTTTGTTGCATGCCCCCACAAAAGGCCCTTTTAAGGGCTGGTAAGGTAAAAGAGCTTTGAACTTTTTTAATGTAGAATAGGGTAGGGCATTTTTTTTATTTTGGGGGGGTTTGTTATTTTATTAGGGGGCTTAGATTAGGTGTAAGTAGCTTAAAATTGTTGTAATATGTTTTTAAATGTTTGTAACTTATTTTTTTAATTTTTTGTAACTTAGCTTTTTTTATTTTTTGTACTTTAGTTAGTTTATGTAATTGTATTTAATTGTAGTTATTTGTAGGTAGTTTATTTAATTAATTTAATGATAGTGTAGTGTTAGGTTTAATTGTAACTTAGGTTAGGATTTATTTTACAGGTAATTTTGTATTTCTTTTAGCTAGGTAGTTATTAAATATTTAATAACTATTTAATAACTATTCTAACTAGCTAAAATAAATACAAAGTTACCTGTAAAATAAATATAAATCCTAAAATAGCTACAATGTAATTATGAATTACATTGTAGCTATCTTAGGCCTAGATTTGGAGTTTGGCGGTAGCCGTGAAAACCAGCGTTAGAGGCTCCTAACGCTGGTTTTAGGCTAACTCCGGTATTTGGAGTCACTCAAAAAAGGGTCTAACGCTCACTTTTCAGCCGCGACTTTTCCATACCGCAGATCCCCTTACGTAAATTGCGTATCCTATCTTTTCAATGGGATCTTTCTTACTCCGGTATTTAGAGTCGTGTCTGAAGTGAGCGTTAGAAATCTAACGACAAAACTCCAGCCGCAGAAAAAAGTCAGTAGTTAAGAGCTTTATGAACCGGCGTTAGCCCAAAAAGCTCTTAACTACTGTACTCTAAAGTACACTAACACCCATAAACTACCTATGTACCCCTAAACCGAGGTCCCCCCACATCGCCGCCACTCGATTAAATTTTTTTAACCCCTAATCTGCCGACCGCCACCTACGTTATACTTATGTACCCCTAATCTGCTGCCCCTAACACCGCCGACCCCTGTATTATATTTATTAACCCCTAACCTGCCCCCCACAACGTCGCCGCCAGCTACCTACAATAATTAACCCCTAATCTGCCGACCGCAAAGCGCCGCCACCTACATTATAGCTATGTACCCCTAATCTGCTGCCCCTAACACCGCCGACCCCTATATTATATTTATAAACCCCTAATCTGCCCCCCTCAACGTCGCCTCCACCTGCCTACACTTATTAACCCCTAATCTGCCGAGCGGACCGCACCGCTACTATAATAAAGTTATTAACCCCTAATCTGCCGAGCGGACCGCACCGCTACTATAATAAAGTTATTAACCCCTAATCCGCCTCACTAACCCTATAATAAATAGTATTAACCCCTAATCTGCCCTCCCTAACATCGCCGACACCTAACTTCAATTATTAACCCCTAATCTGCCGACCGGAGCTCACCGCTATTCTAATAAATGTATTAACCCCTAAAGCTAAGTCTAACCCTAACACTAACACCCCCCTAAGTTAAATATAATTTTAATCTAACGAAATTAATTAACTCTTATTAAATAAATTATTCCTATTTAAAGCTAAATACTTACCTGTAAAATAAATCCTAATATAGCTACAATATAAATTATAATTACATTGTAGCTATTTTAGGATTAATATTTATTTTACAGGCAACTTTGTAATTATTTTAACCAGGTACAATAGCTATTAAATAGTTAAGAACTATTTAATAGTTACCTAGTTAAAATAATTACAAAATTACCTGTAAAATAAATCCTAACCTAAGTTACAATTAAACCTAACACTATACTATCATTAAATTAATTAAATAAAATACCTACAATTACCTACAATTAAACCTAACACTACACTATCAATACATTAATTAAATACAATATCTACAAATAACTACAATGAAATAAACTAACTAAAGTACAAAAAATAAAAAAGAACTAAGTTACAAAAAATAAAAAAATATTTACAAACATAAGAAAAATATTACAACAATTTTAAACTAATTACACCTACTCTAAGCCCCCTAATAAAATAACAAAGACCCCCAAAATAAAAAATGCCCTACCCTATTCTAAATTACTAAAGTTCAAAGCTCTTTTACCTTACCAGCCCTGAACAGGGCCCTTTGCGGGGCATGCCCCAAGAAGTTCAGCTCTTTTGTCTGTAAAAAAAAACATACAATACCCCCCCCCCAAATTACAACCCACCACCCACATACCCCTAATCTAACCCAAACCCCCCTTAAATAAACCTAACACTAAGCCCCTGAAGATCTTCCTACCTTATCTTCACCATACCAGGTTCACCGATCCGTCCTGAAGAGCTCCTCCGATGTCCTGATCCAAGCCCAAGCGGGGGGCTGAAGAGGTCCATGATCCGGCTGAAGTCTTCATCCAAGCGGGAGCTGAAGAGGTCCATGATCCGGATGAAGTCTTCATCCAAGCGGGAGCTGAAGAGGTCCATGATCCGGATGAAGTCTTCTATCAACGTCATCTTCAATCTTCTTTCTTCGGGAGCCATCATCTTCCATCCGACGCGGAACATCCTCTTCTCCCGATGCCTACTAGCCGAATGACGGTTCCTTTAAGGGACGTCATCCAAGATGGTGTCCCTCGAATTCCGATTGGCTGATAGGATTCTATCAGCCAATCGGAATTAAGGTAAGAAAATTCTGATTGGCTGATGGAATCAGCCAATCAGAATCAAGTTCAATCCGATTGGCTGATCCAATCAGCCAATCAGATTGAGCTTGCATTCTATTGGCTGTTCCGATCAGCCAATAGAATGCGAGCTCAATCTGATTGGCTGATCGGATCAGCCAATCGGATTGAACTTGATTCTGATTGGCTGATTCCATCAGCCAATCAGAATTTTCTTACCTTAATTCCGATTGGCTGATAGAATCCTATCAGCCAATCGGAATTCGAGGGACGCCATCTTGGATGACGTCCCTTAAAGGAACCGTCATTCAGCTAGTAGGCGTCGGGAGAAGAGGATGTTCCGCGTCGGATGGAAGATGATGGCTCCCGAAGAAAGAAGATTGAAGATGCCGTTGATAGAAGACTTCATCCGGATCATGGACCTCTTCAGCTCCCGCTTGGATGAAGACTTCATCCGGATCATGGACCTCTTCAGCTCCCGCTTGGATGAAGACTGTGTTAGGTTTATTTAAGGGGGGTTTGGGTTAGATTAGGGGTATGTGGGTGGTGGTAATGTTGGGGGGGGGTATTGTATGTTTTTTTTTACAGGCAAAAGAGCTGAACTTCTTGGGGCATGCCCCGCAAAGGGCCCTGTTCAGGGCTGGTAAGGTAAAAGAGCTTAGAACTTTAGTAATTTAGAATAGGGTAGGGAATTTTGTTATTTTGGGGGGCTTTGTTATTTTATTAGGGGGCTTAGAGTAGGTGTAATTAGTTTAAAATTGTTGTAATATTTTTCTTATGTTTGTAAATATTTTTTTATTTTTTGTAACTTAGTTCTTTTTTATTTTTTGTACTTTAGTTAGTTTATTTCATTGTAGTTATTTGTAGGAATTGTATTTAATTTATTTATTGATAGTGTAGTGTTAGGTTTAATTGTAGGTAATTGTAGGTATTTTATTTAATTAATTTAATGATAGTATAGTGTTAGGTTTAATTGTAACTTAGGTTAGGATTTATTTTACAGGTAATTTTGTAATTATTTTAACTAGGTAACTATTAAATAGTTCTTAACTATTTAATAGCTATTGTGCCTGGTTAAAATAATTACAAAGTTGCCTGTAAAATAAATATTAATCCTAAAATAGCTACAATGTAATTATAATTTATATTGTAGCTATATTAGGATTTATTTTACAGGTAAGTATTTAGCTTTAAATAGGAATAATTTATTTAATAAGAGTTAATTAATTTCGTTATATTAAAATTATATTTAACTTAGGGGGGTGTTAGTGTTAGGGTTAGACTTAGCTTTAGGGGTTAATACATTTATTAGAATAGCGGTGAGCTCCGGTCGGCAGATTAGGGGTTAATAAAATTTAACTAGTGTTTGCGAGGCGGGAGTGGTTTAGAGGTTAATATATTTATTATAGTGGCGGCGATGTCCGGTTCGGCAGATTAGGGGTTAAAAAATGTATTTAACTGTTTACGATGTGGGGGGGGGGGCTCGGTTTAGGGGTTAATAGGTAGTTTATGGGTGTTAGTAAATTTTTTAGCACTTTAGTTAAGAGTTTTATACTACGGCGTTAACCCATAAAGCTCTTAACTACTGACTTTCAAATGCGGTACGAGTCTTGACAGGAGAGGGTGTACCGCTCACTTTTAGGAAGACTCGTAATACCGGCGTTAGGAAACTCCCATTGAAAATATAGGATACGCAATTGATGTAAGTGGATTTGTGGTATGTTCGAGTCGCGCCAAAAAACTAAATTTATGCTTACCTGATAAATTACTTTCTTTTACGATATGACGAGTCCACGGATTTCATCCTTGTGGGATATTATCCTCCTGCTAACAGGAAGTGGCAAAGAGCACCACAGCAGAGCTGTATATATAGCCCCTCCCCTTCCCCTCCACCCTCAGTCATTCGGCCGAAGGTATAGGAAGAGAAAAAGGAAAGGCTAATAGGTGCAGAGGTGACTGAAGTTTACAAAAAATATAAAGAAAAACTGTCTTAAAAAGAACAGGGTGGGCCGTGGACTCGTCATATCGTAAAAGAAAGTAATTTATCAGGTAAGCATAAATTTAGTTTTCTTTTACAAAGATATGATGAGTCCACGGATTTCATCCTTACCGTGGGAAACCAATACCAAAGCAATAGGACACGGATGAAAGGGAGGAACAAGACAGGAACCTTTCTCCCAAAGATAGCCTCAGAAGAAGCAAAAGTATCAAATTTGGAAATTTTGGAAAAAGTGTGAAGGGACGACCAATTCGCAGCCTTACAAATCTGTTCCACACATGTATCGTTTTTAAAAGCCCATGTGGAAGCCACAGCCCTAGTAGAATGAGCCATAATTCTTTCAGGAGGCTGCTGTCCAGCAGTCTCATATGCCAGGCGGATGATACTTCTCAGCCAAAAAGAAAGAGGTAGCCGTAGCTTTCTGACCCCTACGCTTTCCAGAATAAACAATGAATAATGAAGATGATTGACGGAAATCCTTAGTTGCCTGTAAGTAAAACTTTAAGGCATGGACCACGTCCAAGTTATGTAACAGACGCTCCTTCTTAGAAGAAGGATTAGGACACAAGGAAGGAACAACAATTTCCTGATTAATATTCTTATTCAAAACAACCTTAGAAAGGAACCCAGGTTTGGTACGTAAAACCACCTTATCAGAATGAAATATGAGATAAGGCAAATCACACTGTAATGCTGAAAGCTCAGAAACTCTTCGAGCAAAAGAAATAACCAAAAACAGAACTTTCCAAGATAATAGTTTAATATCTATGGAATGCATAGGTTCAAACGGAACCCCTTGCAGAACTCGAAGAACTAAATTCAAAATCCAGGGAGGAGTAATAGGTATAAATACAGGCTTAATTCTAGATAGAGCCTGACAAAAAGACTGAATAAACATCTGATACATTTGCCAAACGTTTGTGAAACAGAATTGACAAAGCTGAAATTTGTCCCTTTAAGGAACTTGTCTTGCTGATAACCCTTTCTCCAATCCTTCTTGGAGAAAAGACAAAATCCTAGGAATCCTAACTTTACTCCATGAGTAACCCTTGGATTCACACCAATAAAGATATTTATGCCATATCTTATGATAGATCTTTCTAGTGACAGGCTTTCTAGCCTGGAAAGGACCTTGAATGAGAAGGTCCTGTATCAACGGAAGTTTCCACGGTGGCAGAGAGGACATGTCCACTAGATCCGCATACCAAGTCCTGCGTGGCCACGCAGGCGCTATCAAGATCACTGAAGCTCTCTCCTGTTTGATTCGAGCAATCACGCGTGGGAGGAGAGGAAACTGCGGAAACACATAAGCTAGGCTGAACAACCAAGGTACTGCCAAGGCATCTATCAGTTCGGCCTAAGGATCCCTTGACCGGGATCCATATCTTGGAAGCTTGGCATTCTGACGAGATGCCATCAAATCCAATTCCGGTCTGCCCCATCTGAGAATCAATGAGGCAAATACCTCCGGGTGAAGTTCCCACTCCCCCGGATGAAAAGCCTGTCGACTTAGAAAATCTGCTTCCCAGTTCTCTACCCTTGGGATGTAGATCGCTGACAGATGACAAGAGTGTGCCTCTGCCCAACTGATTATCTTGGATACTTCTATCATCGCTAAGGAACTCCTTGTTCCCCCCTGATGATTGACATATGCCACAGTCGTTATGTTGTCCGACTGGAATCTGATGAATTTGGCCAAAGCCAACTGAGGCCACGCCTGAAGCGCATTGAATATTGCTCTCAGTTCCAGAATATTGATTGGAAGTAGAGATTCCACCTGAGTCCAAAGACCCTGAGCCTTCAGGGAGTTCCAAACTGCACCCCAGCCCAGAAGGCTGGCATCTGTTGTCACTATCACCCACGAGGGTCTGCGGAAACAAGTCCCCTGCGACAACCACCAAAGAAGAGAGTTTCTAGTCTCTTGATCCATTACCTTTGAGATAAATCCGCATAATCCCCATTCCACTGACCGAGCATGCACAGTTGCAGTGGTCTGAGATGAAAGCGAGCAAATGGAACGATGTCCATTGCTGCTACCATTAATCCAATTACCTCCATACACTGAGCCACTGATGGCAGAGGAATCTTTGATTTTCTGACCTCCATCAGAAATACTTTCATGGCTACCGAGTCAATCAGAGTTCCCAAGAAAGGAACCCTTGTCTGTGGAACAAGTGAACTCTTCTCTATGTTCACCTTCCAGACGTGAGTTCTCAGAAAAGACAACACTGTGTCCGTGTGAGAATTTGTCAGATGATATGTTGACACCTGAATCAGAATATCGTCCAGATAAGGCGCCACCGCTATCCCTTGCGGTCTGAGAACCGCCAAAAGAGACCCTAGAACCTTTGTTAATATTCTGGGTGCTGTGGCCAACCCGAAAGGAAGAGCCATGAACTGATAATGTTTGTCCAAGAAAGCAAACCTTAGAAACCGATGATGATCTTTGTGGATTGGAATATGAAGGTAAGCATCCTTCAAATCCACGGTAGTCATATATTGTCATGTCGCAACCTTGCTTCACTGCCCCTTTAAGATTACTCTTAGCAAACACCTTAAATACCAGCATTCTGCTTTCTGTCATTGCTTGGTATTGTTTAGTACACTGACCTAAGCTGCAACCTGATTCGCCTACCTGCGCAAACTATTCAGTTTCTCCAACCTGAGCCTGCTTCCAGTCTGCCGGATCACGCTGACCTGTTGCGCTCCCGGATCTGCCGCCACATGCCGTCACACGCCAAGCAGGGCGCCTGTCAGCTCTCTACATCGCTGCACTCCCGCTGCTTCCAGCTCTCCCCAGAGTGTAACCTTTCTGGATTACCTTGCTTCTAATCTAACCAGGTACCTAGTCCAAAAGGGGTTAAATATCATTACATATTTCTCCGTGGCCATGTATTCCATTTATATGTGCATAATTATATTCTTAACACTGTGTTACATGTTTGCCTGAAAGTAAGCTCATCTGTTAGACTGCTGTACTCCATCCCACATTACAGGCTGCGGCAGCCATAGTTTAGCTGAGAGCCTATGTATTCTCATAACAACTGCTACTTGCGTGTATGTTGGACTATTACTTATTACTAAGAGGTAATTTCTATGTAACTGCCCGCTACACAACTTGTTACAACAACTTATTTATTTGCACTCAGTGGCTGTGGTCCAACCTTTACCTTGTCTCATTACGGGCATTGCCTGAGACTTCACATATATTGACCCTCCTGGATCATTGGCAAAATCGTTCAAATTGTCTCCATCTTGAATGATGGAACTCTTAGAAATTTGTTTAGACACTTGAGGTCCAACATGGGTCTGAACGTTTTATCCATTTTACACAATTTCTCTGGAGGAATCAGAATAGGATCACAATCATCCAGAGTCACTAAAACCTCCCTAAGCAACAGGCGGAGGTGTTCAAGCTTAAATTTAAATGCCATAGCATCCGAATCTGTCTGAGGCAAAACATTCCCTGAATCAGAAATTTCACCCTCAGACAGTAATTCCCTGATCCCCAACTCAGAGCACTATGAGGGAACATCGGAAATAGCTAATAAAGCATCAGATTATTCAGTATTTACATTAATACTTGACCTACTGCGTTTACCCTGCAACACTGGTAATTTAGACAATACCTCTGTAAGGGTAGTTGACATAACTGCAGCCATCTCCTGCAGAGTAAAGGAATTAGACGCACTAGAAGTACTAGGCATCGCTTGTGTGGGCATAAATGGTTGTGACACTTGGGGAGAATTGGATGGCATATCCTGATTCTCTTCAGACTGAGAATCTTCCCTAGGCACACTTACTTTATTTAAAATATGCTTTTTACATTGTAAAGCCGTTTCAGTACAAAAGTTACACAATGTTAGAGGGGGTTGCACAATAGCTTCTAAACACATAGAACAATGAGAAACCTCAATGTCAGACATGTTGAACAGACTAGTAATACCACAAAAGTCGTTTAAACACTTATTTATAGCATAAAATAAACATTAGAAAAAACGTGTACTGTGCCTTTAAGAAAAGAAAAAGTGAACAATTTTTCCAGAATGCACAAAAAACATTAAATTATTCCCAAATTTAACTTAATATCGTTGGTTAATCCAAAAATTACTGCACCCAGAAGCAAGGGCAGAAATAAGGCTTCAGAACAGAGCTTTCCAAACGTTTCATGTTGGTGACACACTTTTTAGCCCTACATCATTTCGTGACACAGTAAAATAGTTGTACCAGCAAACAGGAGGTTAAACTAACTTGTTTTAAGAGATACGGACACATACATAAATGATATAATAACTAAATTTATTTACAAGTAACAATATGGATGTGCAAGAATTAAAAAATAACTACACCAATACCTACTTATTATTTTAATGAGATGTATGAGGTTGATGGGATGAACACAATTTCTGAATATTTGGTGGAATATTAGATAAAGACACTCGCATTTCATCATCAAGCATTTTTAAGCTTCCACTTCCTATCCATATATCAAGAGCAGGAGCAGCAATGCACTACTGGGAGCTAGCTGCAAAAAAAAACAAACACTAAATTACAAAAAATAAAAAAAAGATTACAAGATTTTTAAGCTAATTACACCTATTCTAAGCCCCCTAATAAAATAATAAAGCCCCCCAAAATAAAAAAAATTCCCTACCCTATTCTAAATTAAAAAACCAATCAGCCAATCGGATTGAACTTGAATCTGATTGGCTGATTCAATCAGCCAATCAGATTTTTCTACCTTAATTCCAATTGGCTGATAGAATCCTATCAGCCAATCGGAATTCAACGGACGCCATCTTGGATGACGTCATTTAAAGGAACCTCATTCGTCGGGAAGTCGTCGTGCCGGATGGATGCTCCACGGCGGAGGAGCGAAGAAAGAAGATTGAAGATGCCGCTTTGCTTGAAGACATCGCCGGATGGAAGAAGACTCTCTGCCGCTTGCTTGAAGACATCGCCCGGATGGAAGAAGACTTCTTTGCCGCTTGATTGAAGACATCGCCCGGATCGGATGAAGACTTCACTGCCGCTTGATTGAAGACATCGCCCGGATCGAATGAAGAGTTCTGCCCGGCTGGGTGAATACAAGGTAGGGAGATCTTCAGGGGGGTAGTGTTAGGTTTATTTAAGGGGGGTTTGGATTAGATTAGGGGTATGTGGGTGGTGGGTTGTAATGTTGGGGGGTGGTAGTGTTTTTTTTTTCAGGCAAAAGAGCAGTTTTCTTTGGGGCATGCCCCGCAAAAGGCCCTTTTAAGGGCTGGTAAGGTAAAAGAGCTAACTTTTTAAATTTAGAATAGGGTAGGGAATTTTTTTTATTTTGGGGGGCTTTATTATTTTATTAGGGGGCTTAGAATAGGTGTAATTAGCTTAAAAATCTTGTAATCTTTTTTTTATTTTTTGTAATTTAGTGGGGGGTTTTTTGTAATTTAGTTTAGTTTATTTAATTGTATTTTAGTTTAGATATTTGTAGTTTATTTAATTTATTGATAGTGTAGGTGTATTTGTAACTTAGGTTAGGATTTATTTTACAGGTAAATTGGTAATTATTTTAACTAGGTAGCTATTAAATAGTTATTAACTATTTAATAGCTATTGTACCTAGTTAAAATAAATACCAAGTTACCTGTAAAATAAATATAAACCCTAAAATAGCTACAATGTAATTATTAATTACATTGTAGCTATTTTAGGGTTTATTTTATAGGTAAGTATTTAGATTTAAATAGGAATATTTCAATTAATAATATTAATATTAGATTTATTTTAATAAGAGTTTAGTTAGGGATGTTAGAGTTAGATAGGGTTATTATACTTATATATATCATATAATAACGATATTAACTATATTAACCCTAATATAATTAGGGTTAATATAGTTAATATATATAATATGATAACTATATTAACTATATTAACCCTAATATAATTAGGGTTAATATAGTTAATATAGCTGGCGGCGGTGTAGGAGGATTAGATTAGGGGATAATGTGTTTAATATAAGTGGCGGCGGTGTAGGGGGATTAGATTAGGGGTTAATACATTTAATATAGGTGGCGGCGGTGTAGGGGGATTTAGATTAGATGCAAAAGAGCAGTTTACTTTGTAAAAAAGCCCCGCTAAAAGCCCTTTTAAGGGCTGGTAAAAGAGCAGTTTTCTTTGGGGCATGCCCTGCAAAAAGCCCTTTTCAGGGCTATTTGTAGGGTTAGACTTAGGTTTAGTGGTAGGGATAGTTTAGTATTTTAGGGGTTAAATTATTTAATATAGCTGGCGGCGGGGTAGGGGGATTAGATTAGGGGTTAATTAATTTAATATAGGTGGCGGGGGGTAGGGGGATTAGATTAGGGGTTAAATAATTTAATATAGGTGGCGGCGGGGTAGGGGGATTAGATTAGGGGTTAAATAATTTAATATAGGTGGCGGCGGGGTAGGGGTATTAGATTAGGAGTTAAATAATTTAATATAGGTGGCAGCGGGGTAGGGGGATTAGATTAGGGGTTAAATAATTTAATATAGGTGGCGGCGGGGTAGGGGGATTAAATTAGGGGTTAATCATTTTAAAATAGATGGCGGCGGGGTAGAAGCTCACTTTAGGGGGTAGGTAAGGTAGATGGCGGCGGGGTAGGGGCTTACATTAGGGGGTTATAGATTTAATATAGCTGGCGGCGGGGTCCGGGAGCGACGGTTTAGGGGTTAATAACTTTATTAGGTGGCGGCGGGGTCCGGGAGCGGCGGTTTAGGGGTTAATAACTTTTGTTATTGTTAGGATAGTGAGGGGGGATAGTGGATAGAGGGTTAGACGTGTTGGGCTATGTTTGGGAGGCGTGTTAGACAGTACGGGTGATTTCATACTTTAGTCAGGTTTTGTAGGCGCCGGCAGTTTCTAAAGTGCCGTAAGTCACTGGCGACTCTAGAAATTTGTACTTACGCAGATTTCTGGACATCGCTGGTTTGTCAGACTTACGGCACTTTAGCATCTGACGGCGCCGTATATAGGATAGCTCGAGTTGCGAGCTGAAACTGCGGGCGGCGGGGGTTCCTTCGCTTGCGCCGCAAACTACGCTGCATATCGGAAGTCTTGTGGGAACCAGCTTGGATCTTAGTTACAAATGCTAAGATCATCAAACTTCAGGGCAGAAATCTTCTTCCATATCCCCCTGAGGAAAATAGTATGCACCGGTACCATTTAAAATAAAAAACTTCTTGATTGAAGAAACTAAAACTAACATCTTACTTTACCATGTCTTCCTAGTATAACACAGGCAAAGAGAATGACTGAGGGTGGAGGGAAAGGGGAGGGGCTATATATACAGCTCTGCTGTGGTGCTCTTTGCCCCTTCCTGTTAGCAGGAGGTTAATATCCCACAAGTAAGGATGAAATCCGTGGACTCGTCATATCATTGTAAAAGAAAAGTGAGCGGTACACCGGTACCTGCAAGACTCGTAATACCAGCGGGCGTTAAAAAGCAGCTTGGGACCTCTCAATGCTGCTTTTTAACCCTAACGCAAGACTAATAATCTAGGCGATTGTGTTTATCTGTCTTCATTTAAAGGGATATAGAGGTCAGAAATATAATATGCATAAGTAGTGAATAATGTGATACTGTAAGAGCAGACCATGATGTACTTAGTGGACACCTACAGTAACATGTATTCCATTTCTTGCTCTCTCTAAACAAATGACAATTAAATTAACAGTTATTCTACTTACATTCTCAACCTGGATATGAAGGATAAATCAAAAGAATTCACTGAATACTTCTTGTTTGCTTTATAGCAAGAATCCAATGCTGTCAACTATACCTCCAATAGCACCAGTGAAAACTCTTACCTAAAGCACACAGGGATAATGTAGCATACTGTGACATCATAAGGTGATGGAATACTGTGCCATCATCAGCTTCTGCACTAGGTTGTTACCATGGATACCAGATAAACAAATAACATTTAGCATTACTGTATATGATTGATATAATATTGTATTAACTCTTTGTATGCTAAAGCTCAGCATACATTTTCCACACTTTTGTGTATACTTCAATACCAGAAACAATGTTTACATTTGTTCTGAGTTTAAAATCTTTCTATAGAACAAAAGTTGACATTTGAAGGTTGAATCTTCTGGAAAGCTGAGTAAGTCTATGGGAATTGATATTTAAAAAGAGCATTTGCTATTTATACAATAAATTATAATTTATGTAATTTAGCGCTCCACTTGTAATCTAGCCCAGTGCTGTGAGGATTTCATACAACCTTCTAGCTCTTAGACAGCTTATGTGTACTTTGCAAGGTGTTGTAATATTGTGTAAGGTGCGTGTGGTACAAAGAATATTTTACACTTAAGGCACTTTTGGTGTATTACATCATTGTTTCTTTTCTACACCATATCAAGTTATTATTGGATATAAATACAGGAGTAGGCCATAAGAAAATTGTATAAACCAATAAAAATAACGATTTCCTTGGGAAAAAGATAAGAACTGAGCACATATTTGTTTCCCTCCACAGGGTTTTCAGATGCAAACACAATACAATACATTGGCTATTTGCAGGTTTTTTTTTCTATGCTTTGTTATGTACAAGCTCAGTTAATAAATGTGACGTTAAAAATTTACTTTCACACTCACCGCATATTCTTTGCTCCTCTGTCCGGCCAGTGAAAACCAGACTGTGCTTCCAGGTGTTGCCCTGCTGCCGATCTTTATCTGAGGAGACACCGGTTCCAAGGGTGTTGCAGCCTCCTGGTTATCACCAGTATGCAAAAATACAGAAAATGGCGGTGAACCACCTCTTTAATTCTGCTGCCCCTCACAGCTACAAAACACTCCATCATAGCAGTGTCGTAACTCCAGGGCCCGGTCGCACCTGCTGACCCCCCTTCCCCCCGTGGCAGAGCTCAAGGGCCCAGTGGCACCTGTGACCTTTTCAACCCTGGAAGTTCTGCCACTGCTCATATCACTATAGAGTGCAGCACATTCACTGTTTGTGTAAAGATATTCCATCATTATACAGCACAGCATACTCATCAGAATATATATACTCACATGCTCATCATATTTATACAGTGCAGTGTAATCCTCAGGGTATAGTGTATAGAAACTGACATCTTTATACAGCACAGCATACTCATCAGAATATATATACTCACATGCTCATCATATTTATACAGCGCAGTGTACACCTCAGGGTATAGTGTATAGAAACTGACATCTTTATACAGCACAGCATACTCATCAGAATATATATACTCACATGCTCATCATATTTATACAGCGCAGTGTACACCTCAGGGTATAGTGTATAGAAACTGACATCATTAAACAGCACAGCATACTCATCAGAATATATATACTCACATGCTCATCATATTTATACAGCGCAGTGTACACCTCAGGGTATAGTGTATAGAAACTGACATCTTTATACAGCACAGCATACTCATCAGATATATATACACACATGCTCATCATATTTATACAGCGCAGTGTACTCCTCAGGGTATAGTGTATAGAAACTGACATCTTTATACAGCACAGCATACTCATCAGAATATATATACTCACATGCTCATCATATTTATACAGGGCAGTGTACTCATCAGGGTATAGTGTATAGAAACTGACATCTTTATACAGCACAGCATACTCATCAGAATATATATACTCACATGCTCATCATATTTATACAGCGCAGTGTACTCATCAGGGTATAGTGTATAGAAACTGACATCTTTATACAGCACAGCACACTCATCAGAATATATATACTCACATGCTCATCATATTTATACAGCGCAGTGTACTCCTCAGGGTATAGTGTATAGAAACTGACATCTTTATACAGCACAGCACACTCATCAGAATATATATACTCACATGCTCATCATATTTATACAGCGCAGTGTACTCCTCAGGGTATAGTGTATAGAAACTGACATCATTAAACAGCACAGCATACTCATCAGAATATATATACTCACATGCTCATCATATTTATACAGCGCAGTGTACACCTCAGGGTATAGTGTATAGAAACTGACATCTTTATACAGCACAGCATACTCATCAGAATATATATACTCACATGATCATCATATTTATACAGCGCAGTGTACACCTCAGGGTATAGTGTATAGAAACTGACATCTTTATACAGCACAGCACACTCATCAGAATATATATACTCACATGCTCATCATATTTATACAGGGCAGTGTACTCCTCAGGGTATAGTGTATATAAACTGACATCTTTATACAGCACAGCATACTCATCAGAATATATATACTCACATGCTCATCATATTTATACAGCGCAGTGTACACCTCAGGGTATAGTGTATAGAAACTGACATCTTTATGCAGCACAGCACACTCATCAGAATATATATACTCACATGCTCATCATATTTATACAGGGCAGTGTACTCCTCAGGGTATAGTGTATATAAACTGACATCTTTATACAGCACAGCATACTCATCAGAATATATATACTCACATGCTCATCATATTTATACAGCGCAGTGTACTCATCAGAATATATATACTCACATGCTCATCATATTTATACAGCGCAGTGTACACCTCAGGGTATAGTGTATAGAAACTGACATCTTTATACAGCATAGCATATTAATCAGAATATATATACTCACATGCTCATCATATTTATACAGCACAGTGTACTCCTCAGGGTATAGTGTATAGAAACTGACATCTTTATACAGCACAGCATACTCATCAGAATATATATACTCACATGCTCATCATATTTATACAGTGCAGTGTACTCATCAGAATATATATACTCACATGCTCATCATATTTATACAGCACAGTGTATAGTGTATAGAAACTGACATCTTTATACAGCACAGCATACTCATCAGAATATATATACTCACATGCTCATCATATTTATATAGCGCAGTGTACCCCTCAGGGTATAGTGTATAGAAACTGACATCTTTATACAGCACAGCATACTCATCAGAATATATATACTCACATGCTCATCATATTTATACAGTGCAGTGTACTCCTCAGGGTATAGTGTATAGAAACTGACATCTTTATACAGCACAGCATACTCATCAGAATATATATATATACTCACATGCTCATCATATTTATACAGCGCAGTGTACACCTCAGGGTATAGTGTATAGAAACTGACATCTTTATACAGCACAGCATACTCATCAGAATATATATACTCACATGTTCATCATATTTATACAGCGCAGTGTACACCTCAGGGTATAGTGTATAGAAACTGACATCTTTATACAGCACAGCATACTCATCAGAATATATATACTCACATGTTCATCATATTTATACAGCGCAGTGTACACCTCAGGGTATAGTGTATAGAAACTGACATCTTTATACAGCACAGCATACTCATCAGAATATATATACTCACATGTTCATCATATTTATACAGCGCAGTGTACACCTCAGGGTATAGTGTATAGAAACTGACATCTTTATACAGCACAGCATACTCATCAGAATATATATACTCACATGCTCATCATATTTATACAGCGCAGTGTACACCTCAGGGTATAGTGTATAGAAACTGACATCTTTATACAGCACAGCATACTCATCAGAATATATATACTCACATGCTCATCATATTTATACAGCGCAGTGTACTCATCAGAATATATATACTCACATGTTCATCATATTTATACAGCGCAGTGTACTCATCAAGGTATAGTGTATAGAAACTGACATCTTTATACAGCACAGCATACTCATCAGAATATATATACTCACATGCTCATCATATTTATACAGGGCAGTGTACTCATCAGGGTATAGTGTATAGAAACTGACATCTTTATACAGCACAGCATACTCATCAGAATATATATACTCACATGCTCATCATATTTATACAGCGCAGTGTACTCCTCAGGGTATAGTGTATAGAAACTGACATCTTTATACAGCACAGCACACTCATCAGAATATATATACTCACATGCTCATCATATTTATACACCGCAGTGTACTCCTCAGGGTATAGTGTATAGAAACTGACATCATTAAACAGCACAGCATACTCATCAGAATATATATACTCACATGCTCATCATATTTATACAGCGCAGTGTACACCTCAGGGTATAGTGTATAGAAACTGACATCTTTATACAGCACAGCATACTCATCAGAATATATATACTCACATGCTCATCATATTTATACAGCGCAGTGTACACCTCAGGGTATAGTGTATAGAAACTGACATCTTTATACAGCACAGCACACTCATCAGAATATATATACTCACATGCTCATCATATTTATACAGGGCAGTGTACTCCTCAGGGTATAGTGTATATAAACTGACATCTTTATACAGCACAGCATACTCATCAGAATATATATAGTCACATGCTCATCATATTTATACAGCGCAGTGTACTCATCAGAATATATATACTCACATGCTCATCATATTTATACAGCGCAGTGTACACCTCAGGGTATAGTGTATAGAAACTGACATCTTTATACAGCATAGCATATTAATCAGAATATATATACTCACATGCTCATCATATTTATACAGCAAAGTGTATAGTGTATAGAAACTGACATCTTTATACAGCACAGCATACTCATCAGAATATATATACTCACATGCTCATCATATTTATATAGCGCAGTGTACCCCTCAGGGTATAGTGTATAGAAACTGACATCTTTATACAGCACAGCATACTCATCAGAATATATATACTCACATGCTCATCATATTTATACAGTGCAGTGTACTCCTCAGGGTATAGTGTATAGAAACTGACATCTTTATACAGCACAGCATACTCATCAGAATATATATATATACTCACATGCTCATCATATTTATACAGCGCAGTGTACACCTCAGGGTATAGTGTATAGAAACTGACATCTTTATACAGCACAGCATACTCATCAGAATATATATACTCACATGTTCATCATATTTATACAGCGCAGTGTACACCTCAGGGTATAGTGTATAGAAACTGACATCTTTATACAGCACAGCATACTCATCAGAATATATATACTCACATGTTCATCATATTTATACAGCGCAGTGTACACCTCAGGGTATAGTGTATAGAAACTGACATCTTTATACAGCACAGCATACTCATCAGAATATATATACTCACATGTTCATCATATTTATACAGCGCAGTGTACACCTCAGGGTATAGTGTATAGAAACTGACATCTTTATACAGCACAGCATACTCATCAGAATATATATACTCACATGCTCATCATATTTATACAGCGCAGTGTACACCTCAGGGTATAGTGTATAGAAACTGACATCTTTATACAGCACAGCATACTCATCAGAATATATATACTCACATGTTCATCATATTTATACAGCGCAGTGTACACCTCAGGGTATAGTGTATAGAAACTGACATCTTTATACAGCACAGCATACTCATCAGAATATATATACTCACATGTTCATCATATTTATACAGCGCAGTGTACACCTCAGGGTATAGTGTATAGAAACTGACATCTTTATACAGCACAGCATACTCATCAGAATATATATACTCACATGCTCATCATATTTATACAGCGCAGTGTACACCTCAGGGTATAGTGTATAGAAACTGACATCTTTATACAGTCACAAGCATACTCATCAGAATATGATACTCACGTTGATTCATCATATTTATACAGGCAGTGTACTCATTAGGTATCGTGTATAGAAACTGACCCTCTTTATACAGGCACAGCATATCATCAAATATATATATACTTCACATGCTCATCATATTTATACAGGGCAAGTGTACTCTCTCAGGTATTAGTGTATAGAAACTGACATCTTTATTACAGCACAGCATATCTCAGAATATATCTACTCACTTGTCATCATATTTATTACAGGCAGTGTTCTCCTCCAGGGTATAGTGTATAGAAACTGAATCTTTACTCAGCACAGCATACTCATCAGAATTATATACTACTCACATGGCTCATCTATATTTATACAGCGCAGTGTACACCCTCAGGTTATAGTGTATAGAAACTGACATCTTTATAACAGCACAGCATACTCATCCAGACCTATATATACTCCACATGCTCATCATATTTATATAGCAGCAGAGTACCCCTCAGGGTATAGAGTATAGAACTGACTATCTTTATACAGCACAGCATACTCATCAGAATATATATACTCACATGCTCATCATATTTATACACCGCAGTGTACTCCTTAGGGTATAGTGTATAGAAACTGACATCATTAAACAGCACAGCATACTCATCAGAATATATATACTCACATGCTCATCATATTTATACAGCGCAGTGTACACCTCAGGGTATAGTGTATAGAAACTGACATCTTTATACAGCACAGCATACTCATCAGAATATATATACTCACATGCTCATCATATTTATACAGCGCAGTGTACACCTCAGGGTATAGTGTATAGAAACTGACATCTTTATACAGCACAGCACACTCATCAGAATATATATACTCACATGCTCATCATATTTATACAGGGCAGTGTACTCCTCAGGGTATAGTGTATATAAACTGACATCTTTATACAGCACAGCATACTCATCAGAATATATATAGTCACATGCTCATCATATTTATACAGCGCAGTGTACTCATCAGAATATATATACTCACATGCTCATCATATTTATACAGCGCAGTGTACACCTCAGGGTATAGTGTATAGAAACTGACATCTTTATACAGCATAGCATATTAATCAGAATATATATACTCACATGCTCATCATATTTATACAGCACAGTGTATAGTGTATAGAAACTGACATCTTTATACAGCACAGCATACTCATCAGAATATATATACTCACATGCTCATCATATTTATATAGCGCAGTGTACCCCTCAGGGTATAGTGTATAGAAACTGACATCTTTATACAGCACAGCATACTCATCAGAATATATATACTCACATGCTCATCATATTTATACAGTGCAGTGTACTCCTCAGGGTATAGTGTATAGAAACTGACATCTTTATACAGCACAGCATACTCATCAGAATATATATATATACTCACATGCTCATCATATTTATACAGCGCAGTGTACACCTCAGGGTATAGTGTATAGAAACTGACATCTTTATACAGCACAGCATACTCATCAGAATATATATACTCACATGTTCATCATATTTATACAGCGCAGTGTACACCTCAGGGTATAGTGTATAGAAACTGACATCTTTATACAGCACAGCATACTCATCAGAATATATATACTCACATGCTCATCATATTTATACAGCGCAGTGTACACCTCAGGGTATAGTGTATAGAAACTGACATCTTTATACAGCACAGCACACTCATCAGAATATATATACTCACATGCTCATCATATTTATACAGCGCAGTGTACTCCTCAGGGTATAGTGTATAGAAACTGACATCATTAAACAGCACAGCATACTCATCAGAATATATATACTCACATGCTCATCATATTTATACAGCGCAGTGTACACCTCAGGGTATAGTGTATAGAAACTGACATCTTTATACAGCACAGCATACTCATCAGAATATATATACTCACATGCTCATCATATTTATACAGCGCAGTGTACTCCTCAGGGTATAGTGTATAGAAACTGACATCTTTATACAGCACAGCATACTCATCAGAATATATATACTCACTTGCTCATCATATTTATACAGGGCAGTGTACTCATTAGGGTATAGTGTATAGAAACTGACATCTTTATACAGCACAGCATACTCATCAGAATATATATACTCACATGCTCATCATATTTATACAGGGCAGTGTACTCCTCAGGGTATAGTGTATAGAAACTGACATCTTTATACAGCACAGCATACTCATCAGAATATATATACTCACTTGCTCATCATATTTATACAGCGCAGTGTACTCCTCAGGGTATAGTGTATAGAAACTGACATCTTTATACAGCACAGCATACTCATCAGAATATATATACTCACATGCTCATCATATTTATACAGCGCAGTGTACTCCTCAGGGTATAGTGTATAGAAACTGACATCTTTATACAGCACAGCATACTCATCAGAATATATATACTCACATGCTCATTATATTTATACAGTGCAGTGTACTCCTCAAGGTATAGTGTATAGAAACTGACATCATTATACAGCGCAGTGTACTCATCAGAATATATATACTCACATGCTCATCATATTTATACAGCGCAGTGTACACCTCAGGGTATAGTGTATAGAAACTGACATCTTTATACAGCACAGCATACTCATCAGAATATATATACTCACATGCTCATCATATTTATACAGCGCAGTGTACTCCTCAGGGTATAGTGTATAGAAACTGACATATTTATACAGCACAGCACACTCATCAGAATATATATACTCACATGCTCATCATATTTATACAGCGCAGTGTACTCCTCAGGGTATAGTGTATAGAAACTGACATCTTTATACAGCACAGCATACTTATCAGAATATATATATACTCACATGCTCATCATATTTATACAGCGCAGTATAATCCTCAGGGTATAGTGTATAGAAACTGACATCTTTATACAGCACAGCATACTCATCAGAATATATATACTCACATGCTCATCATATTTATACAGCGCAGTGTACTCATCAGGGTATAGTGCATAGAAACTGACATCATTATACAGCGCAGTGTACTCATCAGAATATATATACTCACATGCTCATCATATTTATACAGCACAGCATACTCATCAGAATATATATATACTCACATGCTCATCATATTTATACAGCGCAGTGTATTCCTCAGGGTATAGTGTATAGAAACTGACATCTTTATACAGCACAGCATACTCATCAGAATATATATACTCACTTGCTCATCATATTTATACAGCGCAGTGTACTCCTCAGGGTATAGTGTATAGAAACTGACATTTTTATACAGCACAGCATACTCATCAGAATATATATACTCACATGCTCATCATATTTATACAGCACAGCATACTCATCAGAATATATATATACTCACATGCTCATCATATTTATACAGCGCAGTGTACTCCTCAGGGTATAGTGTATAGAAACTGACATCTTTATACAGCACAGCATACTCATCAGAATATATATACTCACATGCGCATCATATGTATACAGCGCAGTGTACACCTCAGGGTGTAGTGTATAGAAACTGACATCTTTATACAGCACAGCATACTCATCAGAATATATATACTCACATGCGCATCATATGTATACAGCGCAGTGTACACCTCAGGGTGTAGTGTATAGATACTGACATCTTTATACAGCACAGCATACTCATCAGAATATATATATACTCACATGCTGATCATATTTATACAGAGCAGTGTACTCATCAGGGTATAGTGTATAGAAACTGACATCTTTATACAGCACAGCATACTCATCAGAATATATATACTCACATGCTCATCATATTTATACAGCGCAGTGTACACCTCAGGGTATAGTGTATAGAAACTGACATCTTTATACAGCACAGCATACTCATCAGAATATATTTACTCTTATGCTCATCATATTAATACAGCGCAGTGTACACCTCAGGGTATAGTGTATAGAAACTGACATCTTTATACAGCACAGCATACTCATCAGAATATATATACTCACATGCTCATCATATTTATACAGCGCAGTGTACACCTCAGGGTATAGTGTATAGAAACTGACATCTTTATACAGCACAGCATACTCATCAGAATATATTTACTCTTATGCTCATCATATTAATACAGCGCAGTGTACACCTCAGGGTATAGTGTATAGAAACTGACATCTTTATACAGCACAGCATACTCATCAGAATATATATACTCACTTGCTCATCATATTTATACAGTGCAGTGTACTCCTCAGGGTATAGTGTATAGAAACTGACATCTTTATACAGCACAGCATACTCATCAGAATATATATACTCAAATGCTCATCATATTTATAAGGGGATAAATTTCTTATTTGAATCCATACAAGAATATAATACGAACAACAAATTAATACCCCATACCCCTAAATAAAAACACAACACTCAGGGTTTGGGAAGAAAAAACCGACCTCCCCCAACGGGGGGAGGGGTTGCTTTATTAACATAATTAACTAATTGAATCAATAACAACTGCTACTAGCTGGCAAGATACCCTGTCCTAACAACCCACTAAGGGGTGTGGCCGCCCTGGGAATGAGGACGCCCTCATTCCGCCTACTTGTTCGCTCAAGGAAGATCGCCCAGCGAGCCGACCAATCCCTAGCCCCTCGGCGACTAGGGTCCTCCACGCTCACTGTCCCTTCCCTCTATCCTTGTCCTCAAATATCTTTGATGCCACACCCCTTTCCGCCCTGAGCAAGCATGACGCCATGCCAACTCCCAACTACCTACCGGGTTGCGGGGTCTCCAAACTGGATAGACATCGGTCCCCCAGCCAAAAGACTGTTAGTTCCGACGGGAGACCCCATACTACTATTACTGCCCATGGGCTTACCAAGGTCCACATGACTATGCAGCCCCCTGCCAAGGGAAACTAAGCCAGCTTAAATCACGAACCGCCATCAATCCGCTTCATCGCCTGTAAAGGAATAACATAAACCACAGGGCGGGCTGGGAGGGAAGACAAAAAACAGGTTAGTGATTTACTTTCTGTTTACCTTTCCTTTTATCACTTCTGAATCTCCTCCCCTTATTCCCACACTGTCAGCAAACTACACTCCCCCTTTAACCCTTTCCACTCTTTCCTTCCTTCAGAATAAATTCCCCCTTAATTTGTTTCGTCCCTAATTAGGTCCTACACTTTTCTAAGGGGATAAATTTCTTATTTGAATCCATACAAGAATATAATACGAACAACAAATTAATACCCCATACCCCTAAATAAAAACACAACACTCAGGGTTTGGGAAGAAAAAAACGACCTCCCCCAACGGGGGGAGGGGTTGCTTTATTAACATAATTAACTAATTGAATCAATAACAACTGCTACTAGCTGGCAAGATACCCTGTCCTAACAACCCTCTAAGGGGTGTGGCCGCCCTGGGAATGAGGAAGCCCTCATTCCGCCTACTTGTTCGCTCAAGGAAGATCGCCCAGCGAGCCGACCAATCCCTAGCCCCTCGGCGACTAGGGTCCTCAACGCTCACTGTCCCTTCCCTCTATCCTTGTCCTCAAATATCTTTGATGCCACACCCCTTTCCGCCACCCCAAAAGAGGACACGGTACTCTTGCCCCCCCCCTAACACACACAGGAAGCCAGGACCTGCCTGACGTTCTCCAAAAACAAGTCCATACCCTTATCCGACAGATGTACTTGATCCCTCCTGAACAGACTCACATCATCAATTTTGATGTTCTCATGAGACACCACCTTACCACCTGCTGCTAATACTACCCTGCCTACATCCCTATTCAGCTTCCTCTTCACCCGGAAACCCGCTTTCCTGGTGGCCATATGTCTCCAAACATTCCTTGAGACAATCTTAGACCATATAATAGTAACCCCTTGAAATTGAGTCTGTAACCATTTGATGTCAGACACCATTATGTCCGACAAATCCCCCATAGGCATAGTCCCTACATCGTTGCCTCCAAGATGAAGAAGAATGACGTGCGGCTTGCCCCATCTTCTCCTAGCCTCCGCTACTTGCTCAGGTAAGTGCCGCCACATCATGCCTCTCCTGCCTAACCATCTAATAGATACCCTCGCGGACGGCAGTCCCAACTGCTGTCCTCCCGGCTGAGACGCAGCCCGAATAGCCGCCCAATGGATATATGAATGTCCGACCACCCATATTCGCCTGCAAGCTGCAACCTGACCTGAAAAACATTGACAACCATAAAGTCCTGACTTCCCAAACACCCAACCATAATACAACATATTCGAAAAAACCACAGAAACTCTAAATCAAACTAATGCTGACTAAGTGGCCTAATGTACTTTTTGTATTGCGCCGACGACCACCTCCCCAATGCCTTTATCTGCGCCTCAGACTGTCCTGCCATGGCCGCATCCGTAGCCGAACCTATCCGGAACGAATGCGGCGCCACAACTGCCGGATCCCATCCCAATTAAAGCACAACTTTTCTTAAAACTGCCCTATACTGAAACTGTGACAAATAAGAGCCATCCTCATGCACCAAAAAGGGGCCACTCACATCGGGCCTAACTGCTATGAACCTACAGCATAGCTGTACCGGACAAATAGACGGCTCCACCTGCGACAGCAAGTTGAGCCATCTACCCTTCCCTGCCTGATCTGTCTTCGATCTAGCAACAAAAACTAACACCGCCCCATCCTCTACTCTCACATGCTCCCTCAACAATCCTGCACCCTGTAAACTTCTGGATCTGGACACCAACTCGCTTATCCTGAGAGCTGCAAAGTATGCTAACGAAAAAGCTACCGCAAACAAATAGACCTCAAACTTGGAATCACAAACACCATCTAATTGTCCTATCAGCTGCGCAATCTAGCCCTAGTAATTGGTTCTCTCATATCCTTGCGTCTGCCCCCTAGCCTACGAACCCCTTTTAATGCGGTCCTAGCTATAAAGGTCCTGGTTACATCCTCCACCCCATATAATTTTGAGAAAAAAGCAACTGCAGCCACCTTACCTCCTATGACTCCCGCCGAAACCCCTGCCAACTCCATTGCCCCAAGCCAGCTAATAAACAACGCCACCGAAGGAGTCCTCCATGTGGCACCATACACCCTCAAAAACTCACCCCACTCACCCCAAGCGCTGCCGTAAGCCTGCCAAGTCCTAGGAGCCAATGCGCCCTTTAATAGCCTTAACGCTGCTCCCCAGAATTCGCCACCTGCCAGAAATACGTTTGGACAAGCATTACCTCCCTCTCCAGCGCCGGCCTATCCTACCTTTAGCCGGGATCCCCTAACTTAACTAAAAAACCTGCCCACGTAAGTAAACGTCAACTGCTATAAACACTCACAAAATGACACCCGTAGTGCCTAACTTCGCAACTGCAAACAAAACTTCTGAACTTAAAAATGCCCTATCCCCTAAACAGTAAAAAATTTAACTATTGCTGCGGTGCCCACCGGAGAACGCACCCCTGCCTAACGCACCCTGTCTGGCCTGCTGTTCGCCGCTAAAGCTGTCCCTCTTCCGAGCACAGTCATTTCCCGGATGAGCCCCCCCGCAATATATACATACGTGCCTAAAAAGACACTGCATACCCCTGTCACACAGCTTCTCCTGAAACCGCCAGCATTCCCTACCCCCTTTTCTCCGAAATGTGCGATTCTGTTGCCCAGAAACCGTCGGTTTCTCTGCAACCGCTATTGTCCCTTCCATGAGATCAAGATTGGACCATAAGTCCATCTCCTTCATCCCAAAAGTCAGGACTGGATTTGCCTCTAACGTTCTGCGAAACTGGGCGTCATATTGAAGCCAAGCTGTTCCTTTCCCTCGCTCATGGATGTCATCAATGACCTCCATGTATTTTAGTATATTCACCGCCTGGCCTGGGTTCGCTTCAATATAACATGACGCAAGCACTCTAAAGCACCTCATCCACTCCTGATACGTCTCAGGTCTCTTTATCTTTTTGTCACCTGTCCCATCCTCTGCCATTTCCCTAACCTGATACGCTGCCCTAGATAATTCAAAGATTTTAACATACCGCCCCTCTCTAATCTTCCTAGCTATCTTGGGTTTCAAGTGAGAATGTAACGAATTAATTATGCAGGGATACGTGTCCGCTGTCCCCGCTACCCTGGATTTTTTACCCTTACTAGGCTCCTGTACTGTTGTCAAACTGGAAGACCCCACCATTACACCACCTGACTGACTTTTTTCCCCACTTCCTACCTTGGGCGTCCTACCTACTAATTTACGAATTTTTTTAAACAACTGCCTATGTCCCTCATCCTTAAGACTCGTGGAGCTATCCGAATCCCCAGAAGTGGAGGACTCGCTCTCTCTAAGGTGTGGTGCGGTTAACAACTTACCAGGCCCTGACGCTGCAGATGCCGCCACCTCCGATGTCCCTGCTACTCTGCTCACCGAGGTTCCTTCGCTGCGCCCAGACAGCGCCCTCTCCTGCATCCCACTGTTCACCTCCTCCATGAGCCTGTTATGGTTTCCAACCTGCAAAATAGAAGAAACGGAGGGAGCACCACAGGAAGTAGCAGACGGCCCAGCAGACCCCCCAACCACCTCCTCAGAAAACCCAGTCCCCACATTAATCCTGACCCTATTCTTAGCTAGCAATCTTTTTTGAAGGTTAGACATTAGGTTCATATGACCTACTCTCACACCTGCTAGGTTTCTCTTAGGTGTAACAAAATTCCCAACTGGCATCCTCCCTGCTCTTTCTTCTGTAACCACAGGCTGTTCCCTGCCTGCCACAGTTCTCAAATCACTTCTTGTTTGAAACACTAAATCCCTTTCCGAAGATAAACTATCCTGTCCTTGAACTGCTCGTTGCCTAGGGGAAACAGGCTTATCTACGCCTGCTACTGATCTCCTAACATCTCCTCTTAAACATCCTGCCTCTTTCTCTCCTATGGTTGAAGCTCTTGGCCCCGGGAATGCTCGCTGCCCAGTGAGAACAGGCTTATCTACGCCTGATAAAGTCTCTAACGATCCAGCCCCTACACCTGCTCGTTGCCTAGGGGAAACATGCTTAGCCATGCCAGATGAACAAGGTTTCTGTCCTGCGACACCTTTTCCCGCCCCCCTCACACTGCTTCGACCCCTCCCTCCCCCAACCCCTCCAACCACGGTCCTAACCGAGCGGGTAAGAGACCCGCGGGACCCCCTGCCCCCCTGTGGTGCTCCACTCACCTTCCTGATTCCGGAACCGCCTGCGACCTCTGCCGCACTCACGCCCGACATGCCCGCTGCCTCACTGCCGCTGAAGTGAACGACCGGAAGATCCAAAATGGCGGCCGGCACAGTGAGGGGCGGAGCAATGCCGGGCGCGCGCGCGAAAGAGGCAGCAGGGGAGGAGACACCAAATCACCACGCGGCTCCAGGAAAGGAGCCCCCGGCCTACCTTCCATACCCTGCTGGCCTGATACAAAGCCAGGCGAGGGTGACCTAACGGGGCTCCGCTGAGAAAAGCGGAGCTCCGGGGAGTGAAGCAGCGTGGCATCCGCTGCCCCCCTCGCCAGGTCCGCCGCAAATGCAGCCACTAGGGACCTGGGAGGGGGAACACTGGGAACCGGGAGGGAAGCCCCTGGCAGCCCCACAACAGAAAAACGGGTAGGAAAATCTAGAGGGCCCTGAGTTAGAGTAGAGACAGGAAAGGAGGTAACAGAAGATGACACCAGGTTAGGAAGGGATACAGGAGCAGAAAAAATAGGACCAGAAGGGCTAGACACAGGGATAGAATAGATAGGAAGAAAGGCAGTGGAAACAACAGGAGCCCCAGCAGCAGAAATTACAGCAGGGGAAGAAGCAGGGATAGTCAAAGAAGGAAGAGTAGAGACACTAGGAGGGTCAGAAATGCCCACAACATCACCAGCTGCTGTAACAACTGTCCTCTTCTTCTTTCCAGATGCATCCTCCTCCTCATCAAACCTCCTTGGAGCCTTAGCAGACCTCTTGGACCTCTCCATGTTGACACCTGTAAGACAAAAAACAGGTTAGTGATTTACTTTCTGTTTACCTTTCCTTTTATCACTTCTGAATCTCCTCCCCTTATTCCCACACTGTCAGCAAACTACACTCCCCCTTTAACCCTTTCCACTCTTTCCTTCCTTCAGAATAAATTCCCCCTTAATTTGTTTCGTCCCTAATTAGGTCCTACACTTTTCTACAGCGCAGTGTACACCTCAGGGTATAGTGTATAGAAACTGACATCTTTATACAGCACAGCATACTCATCAGAATATATATACTCACATGCTCATCATATTTATACAGCGCAGTGTACACCTCAGGGTATAGTGTATAGAAACTGACATCTTTATACAGCACAGCATACTCATCAGAATATATATACTCACATGCTCATCATATTTATACAGCACAGTGTACTCCTCAGGGTATAGTGTATAGAAACTGACATCTTTATACAGCACAGCATACTCATCAGAATATATATACTCACATGCTCATCATATTTATACAGCACAGCATACTCATTAGAATATATATATATATATACTCACATGCTCATCATATTTATACAGCACAGCATACTCATTAGAATATATATACTCACATGCTCATCATATTTATACAGCGCAGTGTACTCCTCAGGGTATAGTGTATAGAAACTGACATCTTTAAACAGCACAACATACTCATCAGAATATAAATACTCACATGCTCATCATATTTATACAGCGCAGTGTACTCCTCAGGGTATAGTGTATAGAAACTGACATCTTTATACAGCACAGCATACTCATCAGAATATATATACTCACATGCTCATCATATTTATACAGGACAGTGTACTCCTCAGGGTATAGTGTATAGAAACTGACATCTTTATACAGCACAGCATACTCATCAGAATATATATACTCACATGCTCATCATATTTATACAGCACAGTGTACTCCTCAGGGTATAGTGTATAGAAACTGACATCTTTATACAGCACAGCATACTCATCAGAATATATATACTCACATGCTCATCATATTTATACAGCACAGTGTACTCCTCAGGGTATAGTGTATAGAAACTGACATCTTTATACAGCACAGCATACTCATCAGAATATATATACTCACATGCTCATCATATTTATACAGCACAGCATACTCATTAGAATATATATATATATACTCACATGCTCATCATATTTATACAGCACAGCATACTCATTAGAATATATATACTCACATGCTCATCATATTTATACAGCGCAGTGTACTCCTCAGGGTATAGTGTATAGAAACTGACATCTTTATACAGCACAGCATACTCATCAGAATATATATACTCACATGCACATCATATTTATACAGTGCAGTGTACTCCTCAGGGTATAGTGTATAGAAACTGACATCTTTATACAGCACAGCATACTCATCAGAATATATATACTCACATGCTCATCATATTTATACAGGACAGTGTACTCCTCAGGGTATAGTGTATAGAAACTGACATCTTTATACAGCTCAGCATACTCATCAGAATATATATACTCACATGCTCATCATATTTATACAGCGTAGTGTACTCATCAGAATATATATACTCACATGCTCATCATGTGGGCCCTGGTGCAAAATTTTGTTTTGCCCCCCCCCCAAAGTTAACTGAGTAGAAAGCAATAGTAATATACTCGTTGCTCTTCCTAATGATTTTGATGATAGATAAATATGCCCTAATAAAAGGCTCTCCTGCATTAGTATTGTAAATATTCTGCACACGCCTATGTATAAACTGGATGCTATGGGCCCCCTACAGCACTTGGGCCCTGGTGGCACTGCATCTGTTGCACCAATGGTAGTTCTGCCCCTGGGGTATAGTGTATAGAAACTGACATGATTATACAGCACAGAGTGCTCACTGTCAGTGTATAAATACTCAGTATCATTATAAAGTGCAGCAAGCTTATTATACATTAGTTATCAGTGTGTATGTATATGTATATATTTATATACACACACACTATACATCAAGGGTGCCCACACTTTTTTTGTGTTGAGATCTACTTTTCAAATGACCAGCTCAACGAGATCCACCCACTTAAAATAGGCCTGCTCCTAAGGTTACATTCCTGCTTTTTCAAATAAAGATACCAAGAGAATGAAGAAAAATTGATAATAGGAGTAAATTAGAAAGTTGTTTAAAATTGCATGTTCTATATCTGAATCATGAAAAAAAGAAGTGTGTTTCATATCCCTATTTAAAAAAACTAAATATATATATATATATATATATATATATATATATATATATATATATATATATATATATATATATATATATATAATATTCTATTCAAAACACAAAAATTGGTTGGTAAGCCTCCAGTTAGTGCGGGATAGGCTCAGGCAAGAAAAGGACCCGCTTAGCATGCTCTGCAAAGTGTTTACATAAGTATTTGAGTTTTTGCAGAGGTTTAATGAAAAGGTATGTAAATGTTTGACAAATCTTAAGTATTCATTTTGTTTAAGAAGAAATTAATACCGGATGGGATGATCAACAAATATTCGGGGAAACTAAATTCCTCGAATATTCGATTTTGGAATTAGGAATAACCATTTTTTTTGCCCACGCACATGCCTAGGATTTACCATAGACTTGAAATATCAAGTTGCACGCTAATGTTAGTGCGGTCCAGCGATACTGCTTATTTTCTTTTATACTGCTATAATTAGCGCACCATTTGGTAATCCAGATCACTGTGTATAGCGTGCCATGTAAACCAATATGAAAATTCTCACATCCTACCCCCTGATTCCCCCTAATCCCTCTCAAACAGCTCTCTTTTCTCCCCCACCCCACAATGGTCACTCCCTCCTTCCCCCTCACTGCTGCGGCTCTTTTCCTTTTTTCCTTGCCTGTAGCGTGGTGTAGCGTCCCACCCGCTCCTGAATCCTCCAGCGTTGGGCCACCCACCATATCTACAGGCTTCATTGAGTTAAGTGTGTATATCCAGAATGCTTCTTTCATTTTCAACAGTAATTTCCTATCTGTATCTCTTGACATGATCTAGGATTTGGAACTGCACTTGACTCACATTATGACCATGTTCTAAAAAAATGCAAAGAAACTGGTGCTTCCATATTTTTACATCTTATGTTACTTTTGTGTTTATTACATGTTCCCTGACCTTAAAGGTGGTCTCCCCAATGTAGATCCTCCCACATGGACATTCACCAAATATATGGAGTATGTTGTGTTACGCATAGTAGTCTCTAATGCTAAACTTCTTACCCGTCTGGGGATGTGTAAATTGGAACCTTTTATCAATGAAATGCAGTTCCCACAATTCAAACATTGGAAACATGCACACATTTTCTTACTGATGTAACTTTCTTGTAGGCCTCTAGATCTACCAATATCACTGCAGACCAAATGATCTTTATGGTTCCTCTTCCTTCTACATGCTAGCTTTGGAGGTATAGCAAATTCCAGAACTTTAGGATTACATTTCTGTAATATCGGCCAATATTGCTTAAGAATACTCATAATCCGTTTATTATGTTCTGTGTGATCATAATAAAGACTAGGGCCTGTCGAAGAAAAAACATGAAAACTCTAAATCGGGATGCACATACAATCTACAACATCCAGACTTCCACCTACCAATCCTCTTCAACACATTCTCATCCAAACCCAAACTTGCAGCCTCAGTGGCCGCCCCAATCCTAAATGAGTGCGACCCAAATTCCATATCATTGTAACCCAACCTTTTTAAAACTTTTCTGAGAACCATCACAAAATGGAACCTAGATAAAGATGACCCATCCTCATGAATTAACAATGTCAACCCCCCATTTGGCTTCTTCACCAGAAATTCTTCCATCGCCTTAACTTGACAACACTCTACTTGCATAGGAAACAACCTTATCATTCAGCCAACACCCTCTTGGTCAGCTCTCGACTTTCGCAACCAAATCCATAACTTAACATACCTAATAGCCACGTCCCCTATATACAAACACCCATTGTCCCTCCTATTAGCCCCGACCAACTCCGATATCCGAAACTCCCCAAGAATATGTATTGGCCTTCCCCAAAGAAGGCCAATACATATGCAACCTTGAATAAAGGTTGCATTAGAAAGGAAATTAAACAATGGCAATACCAGTGTTGTTTTCTTAAACTGGTTGTGTATACTATTGTATACTATTGACATTGTACTGTAAAGAAAAAGGTGCTGTACACAAAGTAATGAATTAGGAGGAGAAACAAGTGAAAGACATTTGCAAAGTGTGTACTAATTAGCATTCACAACACTAATAAGCATATCAAATTGGGTGAACAAAAATGAATCTAGCCCTGAAAAAAGGGGGTAAAACTTAATTTTTAATAATTAAATAAAATAACATACATTAAAACCACAATGTGGACAAAGTGATGCAATATTATCTAAATATGGTTACCAAGTATAAACCGAGTATACTAGTAAAGAGAGGGCAGGATTATTTACCAATCCAATGGGGTGTCAATAGGTCCCCTAGTAATCTGAGTTGCACAACTGAAGTAAAACAGGAAGATCACAGCTGCAAAGTAGAACCCACTTGATAGAATAAACATAGAAGGGTTTAATAAATGAATCCAACAAATTGCAAATTAATCCACTCACAGACTTATCAGTAAAGGGAAAGCAGAGATAGTAGAGGGCAATGATCTCTATTTTGATCTCTGATAATCAGTATTGGAATGTGTAGCACAAAGTTTATTTACATACAAACATTATAGATAAATAAGTGAGCTAAATCCGGATGATAATATCAAAGTTGGATCACACATTATTGCTTAGTGTGCTTAATATTTGTCATATTGCCATCATCAGTTCTAGAAGACCAAATGCTCCTCATATGGGACTATTAACCTAATACACAGTTGATAATACTGAGTAGGTACAGTAGTCTCCACTGTTGGATCAAATTACTCTAGGTCTAAATATATAAAGGCAAGTGAAATTCATGAGGCAAAATAAATGATACTTTATGAGTAAAAGTCACCAAGGTGATGTGTATTCAGACTCAGGTGCACATAGGCGCCCACAGTTATAGTTGAATATAGGCTTAAAGGGACAGTCAACACCAGAATTTTTGTTGTTTTAAAAGATGACCACTAATGCCCTCTAGTGGTGAAAAACTATCAAATTGCATTTAGATTAGAGGCGGCCTTCAAGGTCTAAGAAATTAACATATGAACCTCCTAGGTGTAGCTTTCAACTAAAAATACCAAGAGAACAAAGCAAAATTGGTAATAAAAGTAAATTGGAAAGTTGTTTAAACGGACAGTCTACACAAGAATATTTATTGTTTAAAAAGTTAGATAATCCCTTTATTACCCATTCCCTAGTTTTGCATAACCAACACAGTTATATAAATACACTTTTTACCTCTGTGATTACCTTGTATCTAAGCCTCTGCAAACTGCCCCCTTATTTCAGTTCTTTTGACAGACATTTATTTTAGCCAATCAGAGCTGGCTCACTAGAACTCCACATGCGTGAGCACAGTATTATCTATATGAAACACATGAACTAACACCCTCCAGTAGTGACAAACTGTCAAAATGCCCTGAGAGAAGAGGCGGCCTTCAAGGGCTTACAAATTTGCATATGAACCTCCTAGGTTTAGCTTTCAACTAAGAATACCAAGAGAACAAAGCAAAATTGGTGATAAAAGTAAATTGGAAAATTGTTTAAAATTACATTCTCTATCTGAATCATAAAAGTTTATAAAAGTTTATTTAGGACTAGACTGTTCCTTTAAAATTACATGCCCTATCTGAATTATGAAAGTTTTTTTGGACTTGACTGTCCCTTTAATGAATATAAATCATAAACAACTGCTGTATTGGTCAGAACGCGCACATCAGAGCATTAATAACTGTTGAGAATATTGATTATCAAATATATACCACTAGGATGCTGAGTCTTAAAATCTGGGCGCGCGTTTTGCACCCATATTATGGTTGTTATACTCCTAGTTGAAAGGTATATATAGTATATATGTATATAGTCTGTATTCTACTCGCTTTTATGCTTTACAATTAAATGGAGGTGCACAATTCACACCATAGAATAGTAGCAGTTCTCCCTGCAACATATGGTGTTGCAAGTCTGCCCAATTAAATGCCCAATTTAAAGGGATACTGAACCTATTTTTTTATTTTGTGATTCAGATAGAGCATGCAATTTTAAGCAACTTTCTAATTTACTCCTATTATCAATTTTTCTTTGTTCTCTTGCTATCTTTATTTGAAAAATAAGGCATCTAAGCTAAGGAGCCAGCCAATTTTTGGTTCAGTACAATGGACAGCACTTGTTTATTGGTGGGTGAATTTATCCACCAATCAGCAAGAACAACCAGTTTGTTTACCAAAAATGGGCCGGCATCTAACCTTACATTCTTGCTTTTCAAATAAATATACCAAGAGAATGAAAAAAAAATTGATAATAGGAGTAAATTAGAAAGTTGCTTAAAATTGAAAATCTGAATCACAAAAGAAAAAAAATTGGGTTCAGTGTCCCTTTAAGTATAGGCTAGGTAAGTATAGATCATAAACAACTGCTGTATTAATTAGAACAGGCGCATTCAGGCACCATAAATGGTTATGAATATGGACTATCAGGTATATACCACTAGGATACTATCGCCTAGATTTAGAGTTTGGCGTTAGCCGTCAAAAGCAGCGTTAAGGGGTCCTAACGCTGCTTTTTACCGCCCGCTGGTATTTAGAGTCAGGCAGGAAAGGGTCTACCGCTCACTTTCTTTCCGCGACTCGAGGCTACCGCAGATCCCCTTACGTCAATTGCATATCCTATCTTTTCAATGGGATTTGCCTAACGCTGGTATTTCGAGTCATGGAAGACGTGAGCGGTAGAGCCTCTACCGACAAGACTCCTACCGCCAAAAAAAAGTCAGTAGTTAAGAGTTTTATGGGCTAACGCGGGAACATAAAGCTCTTAACTACTGTGCTATAAAGTACACTAACACCCATAAACTACCTATGAACCCCTAAACCAAGGCCCCCCACATCGCAAACCCTATAATACATTTTTTTAACCCCTAATCTTCAGACCGGACATCGCGGCCACCTACATTATAGCTATGAACCCCTAATCTGCTGCCCCTAACATCGCCGACACCTACATTATATTTATTAACTCCTAATCTGCCCCCCCCCCAACGTCGCCGCCACCTACCTACACTTATTAACCCCTAATCTGCTGACCGGACCTTGTCGCCACTATAATAAATGTATTAACCCCTAAACCGCCGCACTCCCGCCTCGTAAACACTATAATAAATAGTATTAACCCCTCATCTGCCCTCCCTAACATCGCCGCCACCTTCCTACAAATATTAACCCCTAATCTCCCGCCTGCAACGTTGCCGCTACTATAATAAATTTATGAACCCCTAAACCTAAGTCTAACCCTAATACCCCCCTAACTTAAATATCATTTAAATTAATCTAAATAAATTTACTATCATTAAATTATTCCTATTTAAAAATAAATACTTACCTATAAAATAAACCTTGATATAGCTACAATATAACTATTTATATTTATTTTACAGGCAACTTTGTATTTATTTTAACTAGGTACAATAGCTATTAAATAGTTAATAACTATTTAATAGCTACCTAGTTAAAATAATTACAAAATTACCTGTAAAATAAATCCTAACCTAAGTTACAAATACACCTAACACTACACTATCAATACATTAATTAAATTAATTAACTACAATTAGCTGAACTAAAATACAATTAAATAAACTAATCTATAATACAAAAAACCCCCACTAAATTACAGAAAATAACAATTTTTTACAAGACGTTTAAACTAATTACACCTAATCTAAGCCCCCTAATAAATAAAAAAGCCCCCCAAAATAATAAAATGCCCTACCCTATTCTAAATTACAAAGTAATCAGCTCTTTTACCAGCCCTTAAAAGGGCCTTTTGCGGGGCATTGCCCCAAAGTAATCAGCTCTTTTACCTGTAAAAAAAAATACAATGCCCCCCCAACATTAAAACCCTCTAACCCACCCAAACCCCCCTTAAATAAACCTAACACTAACCCCCTGAAGATCTCCCTACCTTGAGTCGTCTTCACCCAGCCGAGCCGAATTCTTCATCCAAGCGGAGCAAGAAGATGTCCTCCATCCGGTAGAAGTCTTCATCCAAGCGGGGCAAGAAAATGTCCTCCATCCGGTAGAAGTCTTCATCTAAGCAGGGCAAGAAGAGGTCCTCCATCCGGTAGAAGTCTTCATCCAAGCGGGGTCTTCTATCTTCATCCATCCTGAGCGGAGCCATCTTCCAGCCAGCCGACGCGGAGCCATCCTCTTCAACCGATGGACGAATGACGGTTCCTTTAAGGGACGTCATCCAAGATGGCGTCCCTCGAATTCCGATTGGCTGATAGGATTCTATCAGCCAATCGGAATTAAGGTAAGAAAAATCTGATTGGCTGATTAAATCAGCCAATCAGTTTGAAGTTCAATCTGATTGGCTGATCCAATCAGATTGACCTCGCATTCTATTGGCTGATCGGAACAGCCAATAGAATGCAAGGTCAATCCGATTGGCTGATTTTTCTTAACTTAATTCCGATTGGCTGATAGGATTCTATCAGCCAATCGGAATTCGAGGGACATCATCTTGGATGATGTCCCTTAAAGGAACCGTCATTCGTCGTTAGTCCGTCGGTTGAAGAGGATGGCTCCGCGTCTGCTGGCTGGAAGATGGCTCCGCTCCAGATGGATGAAAATAGAAGACCCCGCTTGGATGAAGACTTCTACCGGATGGAGGACCTCTTCTTGCCCCGCTTGGATGAAGACTTCTACCGGATGGAGGACATCTTCTTGCCCCGCTTGGATGAAGACTTCTACCGGATGGAGGACATCTTCTTGCTCCGCTTGGATGAAGAATTCGGCTCGGCTGGGTGAAGACGACTCAAGGTAGGGAGATCTTCAGGGGGTTAGTGTTAGGTTTATTTAAGGGGGGTTTGGGTGGGTTAGAGGGTTTTAATGTTGCGGGGGTATTGTATTTTTTTTTACAGGTAAAAGAGCTGATTACTTTGGGGCAATGCCCCACAAAAGGCCCTTTTAAGGGCTGGTAAAAGAGCTGATTACTTTGTAATTTAGAATAGGGTAGGGCATTTTATTATTTTTTATTTTATTAGGGGGCTTAGATTAGGTGTAATTAGTTTAAACTTCTTGTAAAAAATGTTTATTCTCTGTAATTTAGTGTTTTTTTTTTTTGTATTATAGATTAGTTTATTTAATTGTATTTTAGTTTAGCTACTTGTAGGTAATTAATTTAATTAATTTATTGATAGTGTAGTGTTAAGTGTAATTGTAACTTAGGTTAGGATTTATTTTACAGGTAATTTTGTAATTATTTTAACTAGGTAGTTATTAAATAGTTAATAACTATTTAATAGCTATTGTACCTAGTTAAAATAAATACAAAGTTGCCTGTAAAATAAATATAAATCCTAAAATAGCTACAATGTAACTATTATTTATATTATAGCTATATTAGGGTTTATTTTATAGGTAAGTATTTAGTTTTAAATAGGAATAATTTATTTAATGATAGTAAATTTATTTAATTTAATTTAAATTATATTTGTTAGGGGGTGTTAGGGTTAGACTTAGGTTTAGGGGTTAATAACTTTATTATAGTAGCGGCGACGTTGGGGGCGGAAGATTAGGGGTTAATATAATGTAGGTGTCAGCGATAGCGGGGGCGGCAGATTAGGGGTTAATAAGTGTAAGGTTAGGGGTGTTTTGACTCGGGGTTCATGTTAGGGTGTTAGGTGTAGACTTAGAGAGTGTTTCCCCATAGGAAACAATGGGGCTGCGTTAGGAGCTTAACGCTGCTTTTTTTGCAGGTGTTAGTTTTTTTTCAGCCAGCTCAGCCCCATTGTTTCCTATGGGGATATCGTGCACGAGCATGTTTTTCCAGCTTACCGCTACCGTAAGCAACACTAGTATTGAGGGTTGAAGTGGAGCTAAATTATGCTCAACGCTCCCTTTTCTGAGGCTAACGCAGCCATTCAGAAAACTCTAAATACCAGCGTTGTCTTAAGGGTGCGCTGGAAAAAAAAGCAGCGTTAGCACCGCGGGTCTTTACCGACAAAACTCTAAATCTAGGCGTGAATCTTTAAATCTAGGCGCACATTTTGCACCGATATTATTTTTATACTCACAGTTTGAAGGTATATAGTCTATATTCTGCTTGCTGATATGCTTAACAATTATAGAGGCGCACATTTTGCACATTTGGTTAATACCATTTACCTGCTTCTAAGGTTGTTATACACTCATACGATGTAGCAAGTTTGCCCACATCAACCGTGAGCAGCAGGGCAAGTACTGTGCACAGCAGTTTAAAGTAAGGGGCGACACAAATCGTCAGCCACAAATATCCTACTAGTACACATGAATTAATATACGGTTTGTATAATGTGCATCAAGTTGCCACTTACTGCTAGTTAGAAACAGAGATCAACGTCCCCATTCCCTTGACATGTTTCGCCTGTAGGCTTTATCAAAGGTGGAGCTGTCCCCTTTGTTCCGGCAATTTATTGGCTGAATTACAGTGACAAAAATTACCATTGGTTAGCTGATTAGTTAATAACTTTATTATAGCAGCTTACCATTGGTTAGCTGATTGGTTAGATTTGATAGGTGTGTTAGTGATGCATATTTGTCATCGTATACTGACAGGGGCGTGTACTTGTTGCTAAGCATAGATTGTATAAATATTATGGTAGATAGCAAGTTTTTATATGGATACAAAAACGGGGATTATACATTTTACTTGTGTCATTGTTGGAGTCGTGAGTGCACTGAAAGTTGGTGATAGTGCAATACTAAAGTAGATTGTGTGTCTGAATGCTTGTGACATTATTTAAGGTGCTATAGAGTGTCAGTTCTTTCTGCTGTCGATATGAAGGAATTACATAAACATGAAGTGAATAAATCATTTAGATGTTACCAGATAAAACAGTAACACAGAAGGGGAGAGCAATATTTAAAACAAAAATCTCCCAAAGTGTCAAAGTGAGAATGAATGAGACGTCACTCAGACGTGTTGTAGTGTTGGTGAATTAAAACATAAGAAAAGCAAACATTAGGATAATTTGAGAAATCATAAAATAAAATGATTAATTAATTTAACAGAATGCTATGACAATGGTAATGATGTCTAAAAAGGAGTAGTATTTTTGTTATGGTATCACTACCTTATACTGATGGTATTTTAGTATCATTGCTATAGACATTTTTCTTATATGCTGAGCATAAAGTGGAATATTAGGGTTAGGAGAAATATTATAAAAAAGAATAATAATTATTTTGCTTGTTTAACCCTTTAGGATGGATTAAGTCCAAAAGATTTATCAACCTGCACTCTGCTCTGAGTAGTGCCTGTTCCACGTTGCCCCCCCCCCGAGATGAAGCGAGAATACTTTAACATCAAGTTAACTTACACAATGAGGCCCATTTACCAAGCTCCATGTGGAGCTTGAAGGGCTGTGTTTCTGGCGAGTGTTCAGACCGTCTAAAGACCGCTGCTCCATAACCCTGTCTGCCTGCTCTGATGAGGCGGACAGGAATCGCCACAATTCAATCCGATCAAGTACGATCGGGTTGATTGACACCTCCCTGATGGCGGCCCATTGGCCACGAGTCTGCAGGGGGTGGCATTGCACCAGTAGCTCTTGTGAGCTTCTGGTGCAATGACCTTTAATAAAGATCATTAATAAATAGGCCTCAATGAGTCAATCCCAAATCCACTTCCTTGATCTTTCTATACTTAAAAATCAAGATGGAAGAATTAAAAGCAATCTGTACAGGAAGGAGACCGCAACAAATAGCTTACTACATAAACGTAGTGCAGATGCTCCAGGTACTATGAAATCACTACCCGTGGGTGAGTTCCTTAGATTGCATAGAAATTGTAATAATATTTTTTCAACCAACAAGCCCAAGACCTGGAAAGCAGACTACTAGACAGGGGTTACAGCAAAAGGAGCATTTAAAAACACTGATAGATCGCACCTTTTAAAGAAAAAAACCCAAAGACAGCGATACTCAAACACGTTTAATTTTAACTTACAAGCCACAAATATATCTAGTAGCTGAAGTAATGAATAAACACTGGGATATACTCAAGATGGATCCTGATCTCAAAGCCATAGTGGGTGACCAAGTCCAAATAGGGTATAGAAGAAGCAGAAACATAAAAAATATCACCATGCAATAGACAACCAGCACTGTCTGAGCCAGTCCTGATAATGTGCAGTCAGAGAGTCACCACGCAATAGACAACCAGCACTGTCTTAGCCTGTCCTGATAATGTGCAGTCAGGGTGTAATCATGTAATAGATAACCAGCACTGTCTGACCCTGTCCTGATAATGTGCAGTCAGAGAGTCACCATGCAATAGACAACCAGCACTGTCTGAGCCTGTCCTGATAATATGCAGTCAGGGAGTCACCATGCAATAGACACCCAGCACTGTCTGAGCCTGTACTTATAATGTACAGTCAGGGGATCAATATACAATAGGCACCCAGCACTGTCTGACCCATCCGATAGACAGCCAGCACTGTCTAAGCCTGTCCTTATAATATACAGTCAGGGGATCAATATACAATAGGCACCCAGCACTGTCTGACCCTGTCCTGATAATGTACAGTCAGGGGCTCACCATGCAATAGACACCCAGCATTGTCTGAGCCTGTCCTGATTATATACAGTCAGGAAGTCCCTATGCAATAGACAACCAGCACTGTCTGGCCCTGTCCTGATAATGTACAGTCAGGGGGTCACCATGCAATAGACAACCAGCACTGTCTGAACCTGTCCTGATAATATACAGTCAGGGAGTCACCATGCAATAGACAACCAGCACTGTCTGAGCCTGTCCTGATAATATGCAGTCAGAGAGTCACCATGCAATAGACAACCAGCACTGTCTGAGCCTGTCCTGAAAATATGCAGTCAGGGAGTCGCCATGCAATAGACAACCAGCACTGTCTTAGCCTGTCCTGATAATGTGCAGTCAGGGTGTAATCATGTAATAGATAACCAGCACTGTCTGACCCTGTCCTGATAATGTGCAGTCAGACAGTCACCATGCAATAGACAACCAGCACTGTCTGAGCCTGTCCTGATAATATACAGTCAGGGAGTCACCATGCAATAGACAACCAGCACTGTCTTAGCCTGTCCTGATAATGTGCAGTCGGGGTGTCATCATGTAATAGATAACCAGCACCGTCTGTCCCTGTCCTGATAATGTGCAGTCAGAGAGTCACCATGCAATAGACAACCAGCCTTGTCTGAGCCTGTCCTGATAATATGCAGTCAGGGAGTCACCATGCAATAGACACCCAGCACTGTCTGACCCTGTCCTGATAATGTGCAGTCAGAGAGTCACCATGCAATAGACAACCAGCACTGTCTGAGCCTGTCCTGATAATATACAGTCAGGGAGTCACCATGCAATAGACAACCAGCACTGTCTTAGCCTGTCCTGATAATGTGCAGTCGGAGTGTCATCATGTAATAGATAACCAGCACTGTCTGACCCTGTCCTGATAATGTGCAGTCAGAGAGTCACCATGCAATAGACAACCAGCATTGTCTGAGCCTGTCCTGATAATATGCAGTCAGGGAGTCACCATGCAATAGACACCCAGCACTGTCTGAGCCTGTCCTGATAATATACAGTCAGGGAGTCACCATGCAATAGACAACCAGCACTGTCTTAGCCTGTCCTGATAATGTGCAGTCGGGGTGTCATCATGTAATAGATAACCAGCACTGTCTGACCCTGTCCTGATAATGTGCAGTCAGAGAGTCACCATGCAATAGACAACCAGCATTGTCTGAGCCTGTCCTGATAATATGCAGTCAGGGAGTCACCATGCAATAGACACCCAGCACTGTCTGAGCCTGTACTTATAATGTACAGTCAGGGGATAAATATACAATAGGCACCCAGTACTGTCTGACCCTGTCCTGATACTGTACAGTCAGGAAGTCACTATGCAATAGACAACCAGCACTGTCTGGCCCTGTCCTGATAATGTGCAGTCAGGGGTTCACCATTCAATAGACACCCAGCACTGTCTGAGCCTGTCCTGATTATTTACAGTCAGGAAGTCACCATGCAATAGACATCCAGCACTGTCTGAGCCTGTCCTGATTATATACAGTCAGGAAGTCACTATGCAATAGACAACCTGCACTGTCTGGCCCTGTCCTGATAATTTACAGTCAGGGGTTCACCATGCAATAGACACCCAGCACTGCCTGAGCCTGTCCTGATTATTTACAGTCAGGAAGTCACCATGCAATAGACACCCAGCACTGTCTAAGCCTGTGCTTATAATGTACAGTTAGGGGATCAATATACAATAGGCACCCAGCACTGTCTGACCCTGTCCTGATAATGTGGAGTCAGTGGTCACCATGCAATATTCACCCAGCACTGTCAGAACCTGTCCTGATAATGTGCAGTCAGGGGGTCACCATGCAATAGACATCGAGCACTGTCTGAGCCTGACCTGATAATGTATAGTTAGTGGGTCACCAGACACCCAGCACTTTTTGAGCCTGTCCTGATTATGAACAGTCAGGAAGTCACCATGCAATAGACAACCAGCACTGTCTGGGCCTGTCCTGATAATGTACAGTCAGGGGTTCACCATGCAATAGACACCCAGCACTGCCTGAGCCTGTCATGATAATATACAATCAGGGGGTCACCATGTAATAGACACCCCCCACTGTCTGATCCTAGATGTCTATAGTCTAGCCATAGTCCCACAGAATCCCAGGACCCAGGGATGGCAGTTTTGGGGTGATCCCAGGGGAGCAGCGACACTTCCAGGATGTCATTTGAAAGCTCTTGTTCCCCATATGCCACAGCCCAAAAAGCGTCATGATTCATTACTGAGGACCGGAGATACCGTTCGTTGAAGTTATGGGGGCAGGGGTGTCCAAAACCCCCGGATCCCAAAGGAGCTCCCCTCCTGTAATTCCCCCACCTCTTGTCCTCTCTAGGGGCTGCCAATCCCCAAAAGAGCGGAGCTCTGGGGCAAAGGGCCGCTGGAACGACTAGGGGTAAATTTAGTGGGTGAAATGCTGTTCTGTGGCCGACCGGGAGATCCAGGAGCATGGCCAGCCTGAGAGGGGTTAGGCGGGTGTCTGTTGTGAAGTGGCCGACCGGGAGTTCCAGGAGCCTGGACAGCCTAGAAGGGTTTTTCTGGTCAGAGACCAGCTCTTGCCTGACAAAGTAGGAACACAAAAACAAAGACTCCTAGAGATCGCAGTTGCTCAGAGGAGCCCAAAATCGCTGAGAAACAACAGGGGTGAGGTAGTGTGTGTGTGTGGGGGGGGGGTTAACCCTTGCAGCCCGGTGCCCATGACAGTCACCATGCAATAGAGACCCAGCACTGTCTGAGCCTGTCCTGATAATGTGCAGTCAGGGGGTCACCATGCAATAAACACCCAGCACTGTCTGAGCCTGTCCTGATAATGTGCAGTCAGGGGGTCACCATGCAATAAACACCCAGCACTGTCTGAGCCTGTCCTGATAATGTGCAATCAGGGGGTCACAATGCAATAGAAACCCAACACTGTCTGAGCCTGTCCTGATAATGTGCAGATAGGGGGTCACCATACAATAGACACCCAGCACTGTCTGAGCCTGTCCTTTTTTAAAAAAAAATGTTTTAATTCTTTTTATTGAGATACACATTATATCATATATAACAAATACATCCAGGCACAAGAAGAAAAACATATCAAGTACATAGGTACATAAAAGAAAAAAACAAACAAACAAATAAGCTGGATTCTTGTTATTGCCTATAGTAACCTGATTCATTTAAAAAAGGAAAAAGACCTCATCTTTTCTTCACAGCTTATGATATCAACCCCTATAAAGTATATAAATATTATCAAAAAGAAATAAACTAGTCCCTGAAGGGACAAAGACAGAGTATAACAACATAGACCTATACAAGAGAACAATAGAAACAATAATATGCCTAAAGGGGACAAAGACAGAGTATAACAACATAGACCTATACAAGAGAACAATAGAAACAATAATATGCCTAAAGGGGACAAAGACAGAGTATAACAACATAGAGCTATACAAGAGAACAATATAAACATTAATATGCCTAAAGGGGACATAGACAGAGTATAACAACATAGAGCTATACAACAGAACAATATAAACAATAATATGCCTGAAGGGGACAAAGACAGAGTATAACAACATAGAGCTATACAACAGAACAATATAAACAATAATATGCCTAAAGGGGACATAGACAGAGTATAACAACATAGAGCTATACAAGAGAACAATAGAAACAATAATATGCCTAAAGGGGACAAAGACAGAGTATAACAACATAGACCTATACAAGAGAACAATAGAAACAATAATATGCCTAAAGGGGACAAAGACAGAGTATAACAACATAGACCTATACAAGAGAACAATAGAAACAATAATATGCCTAAAGGGGACAAAGACAGAGTATAACAACATAGAGCTATACAAGAGAACAATATAAACAATAATATGCCTAAAGGGGACATAGACAGAGTATAACAACATAGAGCTATACAACAGAACAATATAAACAATAATATGCCTAAAGGGGACAAAGACAGAGTATAACAACATAGAGCTATACAAGAGAGCAATATAAACAATAATATGCCTGAAGAGGACAAAGACAGAGTATAACAACATAGAGCTATACAAGAGAACAATAGAAACAATAATATGCCTAAAGGGGACAAAGACAGAGTATAACAACATAGAGCTATACAACAGAACAATATAAACATTAATATGCCTAAAGGGGACATAGACAGAGTATAACAACATAGAGCTATACAAGAGAGCAATATAAACAATAATATGCCTGAAGGGGACAAAGACAGAGTATAACAACATAGAGCTATACAAGAGAACAATATAAACATTAATATGCCTGAAGGGGACAAAGACAGAGTATAACAACATAGAGCTATACAAGAGAGCAATATAAACAATAATATGCCTGAAGGGGACATAGACAGAGTATAACAACATAGAGCTATACAAGAGAGCAATATAAACAATAATATGCCTGAAGGGGACATAGACAGAGTATAACAACATAGAGCTATACAAGAGAACAATATAAACATTAATATGCCTGAAGGGGACAAAGACAGAGTATAACAACATAGAGCTATACAAGAGAGCAATATAAACAATAATATGCCTGAAGGGGACATAGACAGAGTATAACAACATAGAGCTATACAAGAGAGCAATATAAACAATAATATGCCTGAAGGGGACATAGACAGAGTATAACAACATAGAGCTATACAAGAGAACAATATAAACAATAATATGCCTAAAGGGGACATAGAAGCATAGAAACATCATTTGTTACATTATGTCACAAACCTAAATAGTAAAAATGATATGCATGAAAGTAACATAGGGATTATGAATACAGAGTGAAAACTGAGGTTATGTGCAGACTCTTTCCTTTCTTTTTTTCCCTTTCTTTTCTTTAACCAGTCATTCATCTCAAAGCTATATTTATAGAAATACAAAATAATAACAAACAATAAAGACAACATGGGGAAGAGAAAAAAAGGGTAGTATTACAGTTCTTCCTTTCTCCTGCTCTTCTCCCTCCTCCTCCCCTTCCTTCCTCACTCCTTTAAAAGGATGAAATAAGTCCCACTGTTGCCACCCTCACCCCCCCCCCCCAGCCTACGCAATCAGCCAAAGCACCATGTTGGGGGGAAAATGTATCTTAAGGCCAAATATTGATAAATGTTGGATTTATGGAATTGTATTGTAACCATACATTGCACCGTAGTTGGGTTTGATAAAATGATTTTCAGTCATTTGTTAAAAAAAGCACAAATTTGCCTATATTGTGGTGCCGTGGTATTAAACTGTTGGAATATGATTTGGGAGTGTATCATTTTGATAAATATAGAGAAAGTGGGTGCATTTCTATATTTCCACTTCTTTAAGATTATATTACGGCCTATCATAATAATAGTATTGTGTAGATTATGGTCTTTTGTTTTTGGATCTGTGTAGAGAAAAATATATGTTTCTTGATCCAAGGAAACTCTGGAATCTGTTGTTTTACTTAACCAGTAGAGGAGTTTTTCCAAAATTAAAGGATTTTTGGACAATACCACAGGCAGTGCATGTCTGCCTGAAGGGTATTATATCTGGGGCATGTTGTATTGCTATCCTTTTTCCATTTATCTAATCGTTGAGGGGTAATATAGACATTATTTATTAATTTGATATGTGATTCTTTCCAAGTATTGGAAATAAGTGCCTCTCTGGTGCTAGATTTTATTTCAGTTAGCTTAAGGTCTGGGACGAGTGGATTAAGTCTACAAGTTTTGACCCTGTTTGGTTAAGCAAATTAGTAGTGAAATAGAATGGCACACTTGTCGATATAATTTGATGTAATCACCAAGTTTTCCAAAGTCTGGTAACGTTTGTAAAAGTTCTGTATTTCCTTTAGTTGAGTTGCAGATATGCATAGAAAGACTTGCTGGGGATATTGAATTCTATGGAAATAACATTGAAGGTTTTTATCTGGTTAGACCTGTCCAGTATTTGAGTTAAAAAGACTAATCCTAATCCTTTTTGTGCCCACATTTCAAAGACTTGGGAATTTAGTCCCGGTATGAAATTGGGGTTACCTATAATTGGGAGAAATGAGGATATCTGATAACTTATGTCAAGTGTAAGGCATAATTTCTGCAAAGCAACAATAGTATTACGAAAGATAATCATATTTTGGACATTTGATGGAAATTGTGTTTTGTGGCAGTGAAGAATTGCCTTGGGAGAGAATGGGGAGATTAATGATTTTTCAAGGTCAAAGTATGCTAGATAGGGGGGGCGGAGCCAGACGCCAGAGCAACAAGTCGCACGGAGCAGAGCTCCTACAAATATATTTTCATTATATGGCTCTATCTTGCAAAATAAATATCTTATTTTTGGATTTTTATTTACTATAGTGGAGGAAACTACCCTGTGATGCTTCATATTGATCTACATAGTACTAGCTAAATGTACACTGACTCTTTTTTTTCTTTTTTTGTATATGAGACCACGATGAGGTCTAACTTAGAAATCTGCGCACACAGTGTGAACTTTCGGTGAAATCTAAGGAACCTGTAAACTGGGCTATTACTGTGTGAGTGAGGTGCTGAATACGAACAGCGGAGATCCAGTGGGACCTGGGTCCGGTACTCTTTGAAGCCAGCTCCCGGTATTTAAAATGGAGTCCTTTTTGTGCCCACATTTCAAAGACTTGGGAATTTAGTCCCGGTATGAAATTGGGGTTACCTATAATTGGGAGAAATGAGGATATCTGATAACTTATGTCAAGTGTAAGGCATAATTTCTGCAAAGCAACAATAGTATTACGAAAGATAATCATATTTTGGACATTTGATGGAAATTGTGTTTTGTGGCAGTGAAGAATTGCCTTGGGAGAGAATGGGGAGATTAATGATTTTTCAAGGTCAAAGTATGCTAGATAGGGGGGGCGGAGCCAGACGCCAGAGCAACAAGTCGCACGGAGCAGAGCTCCTACAAATATATTTTCATTATATGGCTCTATCTTGCAAAATAAATATCTTATTTTTGGATTTTTATTTACTATAGTGGAGGAAACTACCCTGTGATGCTTCATATTGATCTACATAGTACTAGCTAAATGTACACTGACTCTTTTTTTTCTTTTTTTGTATATGAGACCACGATGAGGTCTAACTTAGAAATCTGCGCACACAGTGTGAACTTTCGGTGAAATCTAAGGAACCTGTAAACTGGGCTATTACTGTGTGAGTGAGGTGCTGAATACGAACAGCGGAGATCCAGTGGGACCTGGGTCCGGTACTCTTTGAAGCCAGCTCCCGGTATTTAAAATGGAGTCCCATGCCTTACTACGGGCGGTCAGTCGGGCTCTGCAACAATACCATGTGGATTTTATAGCTCAAATCGAGGCTGCTTTTCATCACCCTATTGCCTATACTGCCGCCACGCTTTTTGGAGACAACGCTACCAATGATCATTGTGATGGTGTTGTTCTGGGACCCCAGCAATCACCATTCCATGAAGAAACAGTGCTTCAGACCCAGAGGCACATTACCTTACCGTCGATGGAGTGTAACAATCCGGCAGCCTTTGCTGGTCTATCTCAAGACGCCACAACGGGTTTGGACTCTACCAGCACATATTTACCACTGGAGAGGTATTTGGCTTTACGGAGGCAGGTTGGGGAGGAAAAGACCCAGGAAATATGTGAGACTTACCTAGAGCTCTGCAATAGCGTACACCCGATTGCCAGTCTTAGTGATCCGGGGGGTGGACCCGATTCCCCGTGGTTCTCCCGCTTGCTTGGGAAGGTATACCCTTGAAGCTTGCCTACTGCTGCTTCAGCCTTTTTTGCACATTGTCAACTAGGCAAACTGACTTACGTGGAGATAATCAGCTCTATAAACGCTTACCAGCCATGACACAAGACAACTGTAAAATGGGGATTGGTTAAACTTTTCATTGGACTTTACTTCATAGTATTTGCCTGACAGCAGACTGTGTGGATGTCTTCATTAATGCTGTGACTTTTTATTTTGTATTAGTTTAGTTTAGTTGATCTATCCTCTTATAGTTAAAACATGTTTATCTTAAGCATATCTTTCACTGCCAAAATGTTCTTGATTATGCAATCTGTCCTTAACTATGTGTTGTACCGCTGGTCATGACATATAGAACTAGGGGTTAGTGTTTCAATAGACAAAGGCCTGAAAAGTGCATGTATGGCCTGGCTCGCAAATGCTGCCTTTGAGGCTCACCCTGCAACTCAATCTTAAGTTTTATAGTGCACACAAAATGTTTTTTTCTGTTTTTTCCCCCTTTGCAGCAATTCCCCTGTTTAATGGGAGTGACATTATCTTTAGCTATGAATAAGATGTACATTTTACTGTTGAGGCTCCCACTTATTTCAAATAGCATAGCTGGCTGGTCTCATTCTAATACATGTATCCTTACCCAGGTGTATTCCTATTAGCTAAAAATGTATTGCTGATGGATAAAGCTTGACATACATATGTTGCTGAATATGCTCAACAACATAAGCTACTGATATGCATATGTATATCTTGCGTTTATGTGTGTACTGAACGGCTAATCAAATCACATTGTTCTTTACTTAATTTGTTACTGTTAACTATTTTGTGATACATTCAAGTATATAATCTCCTGTGTCAGTTATTCGTAGATGCACATCTAATGGTGCACTTTGTAGTATTCTAGAAAGTTAGACACCCCAAAGGCATCTCACTCTGTTCTTTTTCTAGAATGCCCTTGCCATATACCCTTAAAAAACATAGTTCCCTCTGAAGATTGGTGTGAATTGTCCATATCACTTTACAAAGGTCTGAGCCTATTTAAATATTGCATAACCTCCTTTTTTGCATGTACCGCAAGTTTATAGTGATCTGATAAAGATGAAGTTCAGTTATCTGATTTATATAGAGCTGGACAGTTGTTGATCTGCTGGTATGTAATCTGCTCTGTTTACAGTTTAACTTTGTACCTATTTATAAGCTTCATGTAGTAGCACTGCCGGCGGCCAAGGCGGTGCGCTACGCATTGTATGTGGTTGACCTTTACATTCGCAGATTGTCAGCTGTGATGTGTTGGTTCTTTTCTAGAAGATAGAATTCTTAAATGGGATATGGTGACTATCGTCAGGTGACAAAGCAAAGCTCCACTTCATAACATGTGTCATACTTCCAACATAGGATGGTTATGTATTACCATCAATCTGTGAGCATAGAACCTATGGCCCCACTGTACCAGGTAAACTTTTTCTCTTATATGTACTCAGCTCTTCCCAATTCTCACTTAGTGACTCACATGCTCATGAGCCATTACATAAGGCCATACTGCTCTGTAGGGTTAAAGCCTGCTTAGTTAATATATAACACCTATCATATTTCATTGACCACCTCCTCCCTCAAATTATGGGAATATATTATATTTTTATGCTTGAGGTTTGCCTTATCTACCTATAGTTGATACCTTAAATTTTAAAAGTCTCCTACGCTATATATTTTATTTCTCGTATTCGACCTACCCCCCCCCCCCCAAAATGTACCTCCTCATTTAGGAGGGCTGACTATGCGGCTCATCTTGCCTATGCCGCAACCTAATTATTGATTTTTATTAATAACCCTTGCAATACTGTATAATGTTGATCTCGCTTATCATACCTAGTGTAGCAGGATTGCTCGGGTTTCTAGCATAATATACCTATATATCTTGCCACAGTATTTACACAGCAGAACAATATTTTTACTTTAGCTATTGCTTAAAATACCAGTTGCTAAACTACTCTAAACTTACAAACTCAAAAGAGAAAAAGAGGTTCCAGTTTTTTCTATAAGATTCATTCATATTGAGAATTGTATCCTTCTGTTTATATAGAAGTCGTTAACCTGAAATGTACTGTTTATGTTTGATTTCATGATGTGTTGTTTCATATAAGTTGTATTGTTTTCGCACAACCTCAATAAAAAAAAAAAAAAAAAAAAGTATGTTAGATAATTTTCCCCAGTAAGACAGTCAATTGCATAGCGTGCTAAGATTATAGTAGTTTAGCATTTAATATCAGGGAAGGAAAAGCCACCAAATTCCTTAGCCTCCAATATTTTGTAAATAGAAAGCAGGTGTCTTCTCCTCCCCATATGAAGTTAGCACACATTTATAGAAAGAATTGATGTCTTGTAGTGGTCAACACAACTAATTCACGCATAAGGTCTTAAAGTACAGTTATATTGAAATATGATTTCTAAGCACTGACCTTTAAATATTATATAAGTGAAACAGGTCTCATTTCTTATAAAGAAAGTTTCTGAGTACAATAATAAGAAATGGTATTGAGAGATAAATATTGCTTTAAAATATTTTTTTATTATACAGAAAAATTAGCTTACAGAAGTAATAAAACATTAAATTCATTTAAATCCAAAATACACACAGAGTTAAAAGACTATCAGTTAAACTTGCTTTCAATAATAATTATTTACATACCACTCGAAATGACTTCTATGCAACCAGATACATAGGCCTTTATTTATCAAAGGTCTTGCGGACCTGATCCGACAGTGCGGATCAGGTCCGCAAGACCTCGCTAAATGCAGAGAGCAATACGCTCTCCGCATTTAACATTGCACCAGCAGCTCACAAGAGCTGCTGGTGCAATGCCGCCCCCTGCTGACTCGCGGCCAATCGGCCGCCAGCAGGGAGGTGTCAATCAACCCGATCGTACTCGATCGGGTTGATTTCCGGTGATTCCTGTCCACCTGCTCAGAGCAGGCAGACAGGGTTATGGAGCAGCAGTCTTTAGACCGCTGCTTCATAACTTGTGTTTCTGGGGAGTCTGAAGACTCACCAGAAACACGGCCCTTCAAGCTCCGTACGGAGCTTGATAAATATGGGCCCTAATTAATCTCTTAGATGCTCTAGAACAACCTGAACCTTGTTTACAAAGAGGCATTTTTATAATATTTGCAGACATCTTATGTTCTTTAAAACATAAACATTTTGTACACAGCCTTGAATTTGTTATACAAGTTTTAACATACAGATTTAAATTATTGCAATGAGCATCCATTTTAGAACTTAAAAATTCAAGGTTGAATAAATCTCAATTTTAGCTTGTTAGTAAGTTAGTCAATTAGTTTGTTTTAATCCCATTGAACAGTTATAAACCTTAAGTATTGCAGAAGAATTCTGTTTAAACATATATTTGACTATTGTTATACATCTTATATATTAAAGAAGTATTTTATTTAAACATATATCTGAATATTGCAGGATAAGCATATGAAAGATTACATCCTTTATCTACAGGACAATCATGTGAAAAGATTTAACAGATTTATATTTATTTATATAGTAAGGTTACACTCCTTTATGTATAGGAGATGTATATGACATATTTAAAAGATATCTTTCATTTATAGTAAGTGTCTTTCTGAAAGAATGTATTTCTTACTGTTGGTATAGTTTTTAATCAAACATTGTACAGCAATTTTAATATGCAAATTAGCAAAGTCTTAGCTAAAATATTTACATAGCAGCTTTTATTCAGACAAGCATACTATGAACACAACTTTATTGCAAAGGGTTAATCAAATCCTGCTACACAATCTACCTAATAAAAGTATTAACCCTTAAAACTGCCAACTCCAAACATCGCAAACTACCTATTAAATCTATTAACCCCTAATCCGCCATTTACCCACAACCCAATAAACCTATTAAACTATTAACTCCTAATCCGCCAAACCCACACAACACAATAATGCTAATAAATCTATTAACCCCTTAACTGCCAAAGCCCACAACTCAAATAACTAATCACTAAGCCCCCTAACCTAACACCCCCTAAATTAACGGATTACATAAATTAAAATAAAACTAAATTACAATTAAAATAAAAAACCCAACATAACTTTAAAATTAAAAAAATACCTAATCCCTATGAAAATTAAAAAGCCCCCCAAAATAAAAACACCCCCTAATCTATTACAAAATTACCAATAGCCCTAAAAAGGGCCCTTTGTAGGGCATTGCACTAAGTTAAACAGCTCTTTCCCCTCCTCTAACAGTACCCCCCACTCACCAAACCCCCAAAATAAAAAAAACTATCACTAAAAAAAAAAAATACCTATTGCTCCTACTGCTCTTTTACTGCCCTTAAAAGGGCATTCAGATCTTTTAAGAGTGCCCATAACCCTATTCTAAAAATTATTATTATTTTTTTTTTTTTAAAAAGCTTAACTCTAACCCCCAGATAGGTACTCATGATTTGTGAAGTCTTCTTCCAAGCAGCGAACGGTTCCTGAAGTCCGGCAGTGAAGTTTTCTTCCAAGCGGTAACCTCTTCTATCTTCATCAAGGACCGAGGAACTGAAGACCGGCGACCACGGAGCCATGGAGTGTGGAGGATCCTCTTCGTACGATCACCGCCGTACACTGAATAGTAAATTCAAGGTACACAATTAAAAATGGCATCCTTTGAATTCTTATAGGCTGATTTGATTCTTCAAATTCAAATCAGCCAATAGGATGAGAGCTACTGCAATCCTATTGGCTTTTCAAATCAGCCAATAAAATTTCAGTAGCTCTCATCCTATTGGCTGATTTGAATTTGGTTTAATGCATTTATATGCAACGCCGTATATGTAATACCAAAATCACGTAAAAACCGGCAGCGCCAGCTTTTGCGGGCAACGCCGCATTTGTAATGAATTTTTTCCACGATTTAGACAGAACATATGATTTTAAAAAATTTCCAATTTAATTCTATTATCTAATTTGCTTAAATCTCCTGGTATCCTTAGCTAAAAAGCATACCTAGGTAGGCTCAGGAGCAGCAATGCAGTACTGGGAACTAGGTGCTAATTGGTGGCTGCACATTTATGCCTTTTTTTTTTTTTTTTTTTTTTTAAAAGCTTTATTATATAATTCAAAAAATACAAACAATTTTTCATCAAAGTCAATATAACAGAGCTTGACATCTATTTTCAGTATAAAACAGTATTACGAAACATATTTCTGTTACAAAGTATATTTTATATCATTCCATCTCGCACTCGCAGTTAATATTAACATGGTTTTAAACCAGGTTTTAAACACTCTCTCGTCTCTCTTCTCGTCGTCAAAACTGGGTATTACCCCTCGTCTCCCTATGTTGTTTCCCATTATGTCAGGCTAAAAATATCTTCCTTACTGGTGTAGTCTCTCTACTGTACCCCTAACTTTGTCTGTCGCGGGTGTCTTTTTCCTGTGTGTTAAGTAGCTGGATGCGGGGGGGGGGGGTCTTGTATCTATATGTATGGGGATTGGTGTCTGTGCACAGGAGGGATGGAGAGGGGGGGGAGGGGGAAGATGGAAGAGGGAGGGTATTGAGTTTGTCCGTGTGACTATATTATGTTTAAATTACATGTGTTTGTTCCAAATTTGTAGCATTATTTCGTGTGTGTCCACTGTGCCGTTTCTGATGTGATAGTATCTTTCCAATTGTAATAGCAACTCAACTTGTTTTATCCATTCCTGCTGTGTGGGGGATGTGGTTGTTTTCCAGTGTCGGGGAATTAGAACTTTTGCGCTGTTCAGCATTGTCATAAGCAACTTTCTTTTTGCTATGCATTTAATCTTGGGTAGTTCTGCATATAAAAGAATCATTTTCGGGTCACTGGGAATTATAATCTCTAACGTCTTATTTATGCTGGCGAGGGTGTCCGTCCAGAATTGCTGGATTTCTGGACACTCCCACCATATATGCATTACAGAGCCTTCCATCTCGCAGCCTCTCCAACATCTACCCTGTGTATTTGGATATATTTTTTTAAGCCTGCTTGGGGTGAGGTACCATCTGGTAAGAAACTTGAGGTTGGTTTCTAGTATCTGTGCCGAGATGGAGGCGGTTTTGTTATTGAGGAACGTGTTCCTCCATATTTTTGCGTTTAATATCTTTCCCAGTTCCCTCTCCCAAGCTTTGGTGTACGTTGGCAGGTCGCCCGTGTCAGTTTGTCGGAGTAGATGAGAGATATGAGGTGCGATTGTGTGCGTCCTGTGTAGCAGAGTCTTTCAAAGTCTGTCATCTCTCTCAGTAACAGGTGTTTTTCTCTGTGTGTTGAAGTAAAATGTGAAATCTGAGCATACGCCAGCCAATTTAGGTGTGATTCCGTGTCTTTAATGTCCTCCCATGTTTTGATTTTGTGTTGCTGTGTTAGTTTGGAGAATGTGTTCTGTGCTGCCTGTTGGCCCTGTTGCGTGTAACTCCTTGATATCCCCAGAGCCAAGGCTGGGTTGTCTATGTATGGAGTCATAGGGGACGTCGGTGTGGATATTCGTGTAGATGTTTGAATGAGCTTGTCCCATACTTTGAACAGTTCTTTGTATAGGGGATATTTATCTACAATTGGCGGCCGGTCTTTTTTCAGTAACCATGCTATATGCCCCGGATTATTAACATGTAATATTGCCCTATCTATCTGTATCCAGTGTTTCATGTTGTCATTAGAGCACCATTCTACTATTCTTTGTAACATTAGGGCCTGTCTGTACGTCTGTATGTTTGGGACTCCCAGCCCTCCATCCTCCTTTGCCAAATACATCGTTTGTTTGTTAATTCTGGGTCGTATGCCATTCCATATGTATGACTCTAGAGCGCTTTGGAGCTTGCTCAAGAAGTCTGCAGGTAGAAGAATAGGCAGGGTTTGCATTATATATAGTATTCTGGGGAGAACATTCATTTTGATGACGCTAATCCTACCTAGCCAAGTCAAGTTTTTGCTCTTCCAATTTGCTAAGTCTCTTATTATGGTTTTTTCTAGTGTTTTATAGTTAGATTCGAAAATGGTCTCTATGTCTCCTGCCAGCTGTACTCCCAGGTATTTCATTGTGACTGATTGCATTCGCAATGGGCATAAGGACAACAAGCGGGAAATGTTGTCTTCTGTTAGATTTATATTTAGTACCTCTGATTTACTAATGTTTAGTGAAAAATTAGAGTGAGCGCCATATTCATTGATTATTTTCAAGGTTTGCGGTAGTGATTTTTCAGAGTTTGTTAAGGTTAACAGGATGTCATCTGCATACATGGCTAGTTTGTGCTCTGTACTGTCTAGTTTAATTCCCGTTACTTGGGGGTCCGCTCTAATCTTTAAAGCTAGGATTTCTATCGATATGGCAAACAATATCGGGGAAAGAGGGCAACCCTGTCGGGTCCCATTTGTAATTTCAAAACTGGTAGATAAAAGGCCATTCACTTTAATCCTAGCGGACGGGGTGGAATATAGGGAGAAAATCATTTCAATGAAATGAGTACTAAATCCCATCTTTGACAGGGCGAACCGCAGGAACTTCCAGCTCACCCTGTCAAAGGCTTTCTCTGCGTCTAAGGACGTCAGTGTCACCGGAATACCCTCCAACTTGGCGTGTTGCATCAGCTGTAATACCTTCAGGGTGTTGTCCCTGGCCTCTCTGCCAGGGACAAAACCCACCTGGTCTGAGTTTATTAACCCCGGGAGTACTTTATTTATTCGAGTGGCCAGGATCTTTGCATAAAGTTTTACGTCCGAATTGAGTAGGGAGATGGGGCGGAAGTTTTCAGGCCTGTCTGGAGTTTTACCCGGCTTAGGCAGGACAGTGATATGGGCTTCCAGGAGGTTCCGCGAAAACCCTCCGTCATTGTGTAATGTGTTATATATGTCTGCAAGGTGGGGGGCTAGCAGCTGTCCGAATTTTTTATAATAGGCTATGCCGAAACCATCCGGTCCCGGACTTTTTCCTGCCGGTGTGTCTTTTATTGCCTTTAGAATTTCGATTGGTGTTATGTCTGCTTCTAATTGTTTTGCGTCATCTTCGCTAATTTGTGGGATTTCTATATTGTCTATATATGACTCTAACTCATAGTCTGTGATGTTGGTTCCTAGCTGATCATTAGGTGTTTGTGTGTGTCCTCGTAAATTATATAGAGCTGAGTAGTATTGCCTTAAGGTCTCTGCGATATTTTCACTGTCATCGTGTTTATTCCCTTGCTTGTCTATAATCCCCGACACATATGCTCTGTATTGTTTCCTTTTAAGTGCCTTTGCAAGGGAGGCCCCTGGTTTATTGCTATATTCGAAGTAGTGTTGTTTCAGGTAAAGTGCTTTAGTTTGAGCTTCCTTTAGTTGTAAGTTTTGCAAGTCGGTCCTGACCTTTCTCAAAGCTGTGAACACCTCTATGTCTGCTGTGTCTTTTTTGTGTTCCCTTTCCCAGTATGTGAGCTGCGCTTTCAGTGAGTTATAATATTGTCTAGCTTGTTTGGTCTGTTGTGCCTTGGTTTTTATCAGCACTCCTCGAATCACTGCCTTGTGCGCCTCCCATATCATAGAAGGTTTGCTGTGTTCTGTATTATTAAGTCTAAAGTATTCGTCTAATTCCTTTGTTATTTCTATTACTACTATCGGGTTGTTTAGCAGGTTGTCATCGAGTCGCCAGATATATGGGAGGAATGGTTTCTCTTGCCATTCAAATTCGCACACTACAGGCGCGTGGTCTGACCATGAGATAGGGAGTATATCTGTATGGGTGATTTGTGAGAGCATAGCTGGATCGGCTAATATGACATCTATTCTCGAGTAAGTATGATGTGGGTGCGAATAGAATGTGTAATTTCTTTCTGTTGGGTGCTGTGTCCGCCAAGTGTCACGAAGCAATAGCTGCTGCAGCTGCGCTGTTATTGATTTTATGACTTTTTTGGGGGTATTAGTGGACTCGCTGGAAGTGTCCATTTTGGGGTCTAGAGGCGTGTTGAAGTCCCCCCCAATTATCAATTCCCCTTTGCCTACCTCCAGGATTTTTAACATAACTTTTTTCAGGGTAACGTGTTGCTGTTGATTGGGTAGGTAAATGTTGACTAGTGTTATAAGCCTGTTGTACAAAAGTCCCACCACAATGAGGTATCTTCCTTCCTTATCCTTTTCTACATGTGTAGCTTGGAATTGCACATTGTTATTAATAAGAATTCCCACCCCCCCCGGTTTTTGTGGGGCCTGAGGCTAAAAATTTTGTTTGGTTCCTAGGGTTTAGTATTTTCGGTTCTCTCCCCAGCTTGAAGTGAGTCTCCTGTATAAATAGTATATCCCCCTTTTGCCTTCTCAGGTCGTTAAAGGCGATGGATCTTTTTGTAGGGCTATTAAGACCCTTGGCATTAATGGAGATGAGGCGCAATTTGTGTGCCCTAATTTGGTCTCTCCCTGTCTCTGTATTTGCTAAGTTGATCATGTCGTGCGTGGGAGTTGTGCTATTCCCTCAGTATCGGTGTTTGATATATATAGAGTTCTGAGAGGTGCGAGTAGTAGTTTCCTCTGTACTGCGAGTGCGTCTATCCTAAAGTGATGTTTTGTTTGACTTGTGCTTTATGTGTCACGTAGAATTTCAAGTATCTACGTTAAATCAGAGGGTGTTATCCCCTGTCCCCAGGCCAGGCAACGCGTAGGAAAGGACCCTCTGGTATAGCGTATCTAGTTGCCCTAACTGTGGTTATTGAGGTCATTAGACAGCGAGAGATGGGTGGAAGGTGTCCTGTGCATCTGTTGTTTTGCTCAGAGGCTGGTGCCATTGTTCGTGCGAGGGACCCTTACGGGTTCGTGATCCCGAGATGTTTGTGTATGTCTCTGTGCTCCGATCTATGCCTAAGGCGTGCGAGTGCTTGGGATGTGAGGTGTAGCTTATCATCTTAGGGTCGATGGTGAGTGTACGCCCTATTGTGTCACCTTTATTGCACTGGCTATGTCAGGATTCTAGGGTGTGTCTGCCCAAACTGTCCTACGCTGTCTCCCTTTTAGTTATCTAATTTGTGATCTCTCTAGCGTGTTCATGTCCTGTATATCTTCCTAGTCTTATATTGTGATCAGTGCCCAGAAACCCAGTCATGTCGTTTTTCTCAGAGAATAGCTAACCGTGTGTATATGCATTGTACTAGACATTCTATATATTACATGCAGTATCAATATATACCAACCTCTGTGTCTAAGGCCTTTCCTTTGGCTTAAGTTAGTTCCTAATTCAAACTCTTTTTTTTTTTTTTTTGAAAGAAAAAAACACAATATTAAATACAAACAGTTTAACAAAGACTATCTAAAGATCATGAGTCTGTTCACAACATGGGCTGTTCCATCCTTTCATGTGTTAGGCTCTTCTATTATAGCCGAACTACTGCTACCTGATATATGGTAATATAGGCCCATGTCTATGTCCATTTGAAAATATCGCTCAATTTTTAGTTGGCTATGGGCCTCTCCCATCATAAGTTATTTATTCTAGAATGAAGTGTTAAACATGATATATAGGAATACCCATTTGAGTTTCGTCTATTAGCCATCGATCTCATCAATTGGTGTATTATGGGTATTTATAAGTGGGCAGATAATTAAGGTATTAAGTCAATATCTATCTTTATAGGTTTCGCCCATTCTTTCACATCTTCTATTATGTTTGGTGCAGGATAGGATAACTAACATTACCACAACATTAACATTGTAAAGCTTAATCATATTGGTAAACAGCACATGTTAACTTATAACTCTATAACTTTAATAACTTTACCCAGTTCTTCCTGGATGGCTTCTGATAAGAGTGTCCATGTCAGATCTGCCAGAGGGCAGGCAGTGTCTGAAATGTTGTCCTTGAGTTGGATCTTGTCTTTCTCTTTAGGTGCCACCTTTCCGTGCATGTTGCTCCATAGGGGCATTTCTGTCCTGTGGTAGGTGGTCTTTGGGTGGGGCGATGGTCACTTGGAGGACTTCGCAAAAATGGTCCAGATCGTCTGGGCCTCTGTATGTTGCTGATTTGTCTCCTTTTGTGGCGTTTATACAGACTGGGAATCCCCATCTATATTGTATGCCTTTCTCTCTTAAAACTGATGTGATGAAGTGGAGTTCCCTTCGTTTCTGTAAAGTTGCCGGGCTGAGGTCAGTGAATATTTGTATGGATATTCCTGCGTGTGTGAATTGAGGCTTTTGTCTTGCGTGTGTCAGTATATCCTCTTTTTCTTGGTAGTTAAGGAACTTTATAATAACATCTCTCGGCGGGGCTTTCGGGGAAGGTTTGGCTCTCAAGGCCCTATGAGCCCTTTCCATTATCACATCCGTCGCGCTGCTGGAGCCCTTAAGTGTTCTAAAAAGATCCTGCAAGTACCCCGACAGGGCTGACGCTTGTACGCTTTCTGGTATGCCTCTGATTCGCAGATTGTTTCTGCGTCCTCTATTATCGAGGTCTTCTACCTTTTCTTGCAGGTTCTGGATAGTTTCCTCTTGATTATATACAAGCTGCGAGAGATGGTGCATGTCTTGAGTGGTGACCTCATGATTTTCTTCGAGATTAACCACTCTATTTTCTATTCTTTTGATATCCCTTTTCATCTCTTGGAACATGTTCCTCATATCCGCCATGGCGCATTTGATGTCTTCTTTAGAGGCCAGTAGTTTTAAGTCTTCCCTTGTAATTGCTGCTTGAGTGGGGGTGGCATCTAGGGAAGCTCCGCTATTCCCACCTGTCTCTACAGATAGTGGTGTATTCTGTATTGTTTCCTGGGGAGCAGGTGTTAGCTCCTCTGTTGCTTTTAGATAGTGATCTATCATCTTTGATTTAGGGTTAATATCCATCTTTAGGTTCTTTTTAGCCGGCATTCCCCTGTTATGGGGCTGTCACTCAGGGTTCTATGAGCTGCTCAGGCTGTCAGATATAGTCTTTAGGAAACTATGAGTGTTAGTGTGAATGCAGTAAGGGCCCAATCCTCTGCAGCTCTGCTCCCAGCTTTTACTATTTATTGCTGCAAAACTTGCAAAATTCTTGTTGCAGTATACACTTATAAAGTGTGCTTATAGCGAGATGTGTATGCTGTTAGCGTGTGTCATCTGCAGGGTGTATTTTACTATCCCTGCTCTCCAGTGAGTATGTGTTCATTTATATTGCCCCAATAATTCAGGGCTGTTTGCAGCTGCTGCAGTACTGTAAACCGCTGAGTCTCTCTGCTATACTGGAAGCTTTGGGCCCTGGGTTATAAGGCACTTATTAGTTCTTTAGAAGGCTGAGAGGAGTTGTATTTTGGCTATGTGCCTACACCTCCTTCTTGCGAAGGTTACTGTAAAACTTGCGCTGCTGTTTATCTGCCATGTATGTTGACCAGTAAAGCTTTCAGGGTGGCTTATCGTGTATCGTACCCTCAGCTTACCTTCCCGCTGTGTCAGGCTTTCAGACTTCTCCTATTGTTCCGGTTCAGTCCCCAATATGCGCTGTCTGCGGTCTGGCCTTCTTCTATGCGCATTGATATGCTAAGATGTCGCCCGTCTTTATTCCCGCCACCACTGTGTCCGGAGCGATCTCACCCGCTGTCTCCTTTGAGCTTCCCGCCGACAATGCCAGGTTTCTTTGGCGGTAACTATGTCTCTAGGGCGTATGCTTAGGGGTCTTGTGCTTTGTCCGGTACTGACACCGGTCCTTTACTGTTGTTTGCCGGAGATGCTGTTTAGAGTTTGCCTGCTGTATCTATGGCCGTTCCGGTCGGTGCTTATGCCATCTCTTCTGTCCCTGATGTTTAGCTAGGGCATTAGCATTGTTAGTTAGGGCTTTTAGCTTATAATAAGCATTTGATTTGGCTAACCTGGGGACAAGGGCCTAGGAGCTGTGCTAGAAAGCTGCCATCATGGTCCGTGGCCAAGCTCCGCCCCCCCACATTTATGCCTTTTGCCACTGGCTCGCCCAATGTGTTGTTAGCTCCCAGTAATACATTTCTGCTCCTTCAACAAAGGATAAAAAGTGAATGAAGCACATATACTCTGTCTGAATCATGAAAGTATGTTGGAATAGTTTCATGTGCCATACTTCATCTCTCTTTTCTGTCACAATGAAATATTTTGAGTAAGTTTAGGATGCAAATACTACAGGACTGCAGGTAACTCTTGTGAGTTTTGCACATTTTGCATTAAATATGTCCTATAACACACACAGAGACACCTGCTCATAGCAAACAACAGCACACACAGACACAAACATAGCAAAAAAGACCCACACAAGTTCACACACAAACACACAAGTACACACACACACAAGCAAACACGCATAAACACACAAGCACACACGCATAAACACACAAGCACACACACAAGTGCACACACAAGCACACACGCATAAACACACAAGCACACACACATAAACACACAAGCACACGCATAAACACACAAGAAAACACAAACACACAAGCTCACACACACAAACACACAAGCACACACACATAAACACAAGAGCGCACACACACATAAACACACAAGCACACACGCATAAACACACAAGCGTGCACACACAAACACACAAGCACACACATAAACACACAAGCGCACACACACAAACTCACAAGAAAACACATAAACACACAAGCACACACACAAGTGCACACACAAGCACACACGCATAAACACACAAGCACACACGCATAAACACACAAGCACACACGCATAAACACACAAGCACACACACATAAACACACAAGCACACGCATAAACACACAAGAAAACACAAACACACAAGCTCACACACACAAACACACAAGCACACACACATAAACACAAGAGCGCACACACACATAAACACACAAGCACACACGCATAAACACACAAGCGTGCACACACAAACACACAAGCACACACATAAACACACAAGCGCACACACACAAACTCACAAGAAAACACAAACACACAAGCACACGCATAAACACACAAGCACACACACACACACACAAGCGCGCACACACATAAACACACAAGCACATACACACATAAACTCACAAGAAAACACATAAACACACAAGCATACACACTAAAATACACATAAACCCACCATTTGTTAAATGTAAATCATTGTCTCCTATAAGATTAATGTGAAAAATGCTCAGGGTGGCAATAGAATCTATTGTGTATCTGAGGACTACAATGTAATTGGTGGTTTGATGGGCATGAACTTTACCAGCTTAGACTTCATAATAAAGAAATCGTAAATAAGAAAGAAAAAAAAAATCTTAAAGAAGAAATAATACATGAGGATGCAATCCAATACTCACAGTAGAGAGGAGAAAAAAAAACAGGGAAGTGGTTCAAGACAGGGCGAGGAAGGCAATCCTTCAGGGTACCAAAGGGTAATGCAGAGAGTGGTGAATAAAGCGAAGTTTGGCAACAGTCAGGCAATCCAAGGAATCAGCAGTGAAGGGATTAATCAGTAGAGTGGTCAGAGACAAGCAGAGTTTGGCATCAATAGGGCAATCCAGCAGTTCAGGGGTTAATCAGAAGAGTGGTCACAGACAAGCAGAATTCAGCAACAGTAAGGCAATCCAGCAGTTCAGGGGTTAATCAGTAGATTAGTCACAGACAAGCAGAGTTCAGCAACAGTAAAATAATCCAGCAGTTCAGGGATTAATCAGTAGAGTGGTCACAGACAAGCAGAGTTCAGCAACAGTAAAATAATCCAGCAGTTCAGGGATTAATCAGTAGAGTGGTCAGACAAGCAGAGTTCAGCAACAGTAAAATAATCCAGCAGTTCAGGGATTAATCAGTAGAGTGGTCACAGACAAGCAGAGTTCAGCAACAGTAAAACAATCAAGCATTTCAGGGATTAATCAGTAGAGTGGTCACAGACAAGCAGAGTTCAGCAACAGTAAATCAATCCAGCAGTTCAGGGGTTAATCAGTAGAGTAGTCACAGACAAGCAGAGTTCAGCAACAATAAGGCAATCCAGCAGTTCAGGGGTTAATCAGTAGAGTAGTCACAGACAAGCAGAGTTCAGCAACAGTAAACCAATCCAGAGTATCAGCAAACAGTGCAAACAGAGTAAAATAATATAGCAGTTCAGGGATTAATCAATAGAGTGGTCACAGACAAGCAGAGTTCAGCAACAGTAAAATAATCCAGCAGTTCAGGGATTAATCAGTAGAGTGGTCACAGACAAGCAGAGTTCAGCAACAGTAAAACAATCCAGCATTTCAGGGATTAATCAGTAGAGTGGTCACAGACAAGCAGAGTTCAGCAACAGTAAATCAATCCAGCAGTTCAGGGGTTAATCATTAGAGTAGTCACAGACAAGCAGAGTTCAGCAACAGTAAAGCAATCCAGCAGTTCAGGGGTTAATCAGTAGAGTGGTCACAGACAAGCAGGGTTCAGCAACAGTAAATCAATCCAGCAGTTCAGGGGTTAATCAGTAGAGTAGTCACAGACAAGCAGAGTTCAGCAACAGTAAGACAATCCAGCATTTCAGGGATTAATCAGTAGAGTGGTCACAGACAAGCAGAGTTCAGCAACAGTAAATCAATCCAGCAGTTCAGGGGTTAATCAGTAGAGTAGTCACAGACAAGCAGAGTTCAGCAACAGTAAAATAATCCAGCAGTTCAGGGATTAATCAGTAGAGTGGTCACAGACAAGCAGAGTTCAGCAACAGTAAAATAATCCAGCAGTTCAGGGATTAATCAGTAGAGTGGTCACAGACAAGCAGAGTTCATCAACAGTAAGACAATCCAGCATTTCAGGGATTAATCAGTAGAGTGGTCACAGACAAGCAGAGTTCAGCAACAGTAAATCAATCCAGCAGTTCAGGGGTTAATCAGTAGAGTAGTCACAGACAAGCAGAGTTCAGCAACAGTAAGGCAAATCCAGCAGTTCAGGGGTTAATCAGTAGAGTAGTCACAGACAAGCAGAGTTCAGCAACAGTAAGGCAATCCAGAGTATCAGCAAACAGAGCAGTAAAAGAAGCACCCAGAGAGCACAAGACAACCTATACTTGGGCAAGGAATACAGACAAACCCTACCTGCATGGCCTGCAGCGGAATGACCTTGCAATTTGTGCTGTGCACACAATTAAAGGGACACTGACCCAATTTTTTTCTTTCATGATTCAGATAGAGCATGCAATTTTAAGCAACTTTCTAATTGACTCCTATTATCCATTTTTCTTTGTTATCTTGCTATCTTTATTTGAAAAAGAAGGCATCTAGGCATTTTTTGGGGTCAGACTCTGGACAGTACTTTTTTTATTGGTGGATGAATTTACCCACCAATCAGCATGAACAACCCAGGTTGTTCACCAAAAATGGGCCGGAATGTAAACTTACATTTCAAATAAAGATACCAAGAGAAAGAAGAAAATTTGATAATAGGAGTAAATTAGAAAGTGGCTTAAAATGTCATGCTCTATCTGAATCACGAAAGAAAAAATTTGGGTTCAGTGTCCCTTTAAGGTCGCTCAATGCGTGGCCGCATTTCACTTGGCTAATGTGGATGGGGGGCCACCAGGAAATCTGCGGAGGGGGATATTATCTTGTTTTGTTCTGTGCACTATGTAACTGCCACGGATGCTAATAAAGTTGCTTTAGGACGTCATTCTGGTTGTTGGGTATCAGGTTACCAGTGATTGGTGCAGGTATCTTCATGTTTGAGACATCCAGGTGCATTTAATTAATTTTTAATACTTTAATAATAAACTTGTAAACTGCTACATTAGTTTTCAATGGTAACCAGGCTGTGTAATGTTTGTAAGGGAAATCGCTTGTAAAATATATCTTTAGTTCATAATCAGACCACATATTAAAAGTACCAGACTTTTCCTTATACTACACGACTATTACACCACAAAGGGTATTTGACTGATACAAAGCTGGACAGAACAATATGTGGGTTTCATTGAATTCTAAAGATACCACAGGCAGCACCACTATGCTGGGTCCCTAAGGACTAGAGGCCACCAGTGATATCTCATATGCACCTTTATAAACACATATTCTGCACAAACTTCTTAAATGTAGAAATGTTGTCTCCTCCATTAGATCATCGCCCCCACACCAGTCTCATACAATGTCTAATTCCTAGGTGGTTTATATGTGAGAATGCTCCAAGGGCTGTCTATAGAAATAGGTCCTACAATAATTAGCTTACTAAGCAGGACAAGATTATACCCTAGAGAGGAATAGGGGGGCTTAGAAGTAAGAACATTTGAAAGTGAATTAAATATGCACCACTATTTACAGACTTCAGCCTATCAGAAGTAGCTGACTAGGATTCCCACTCAGTTTGAATAAAGGTGCCTATCAGACATTACTATGTGAGGCACCTGGCACTTACAAGGTGACTATTAACTTCCCCTGCCAGGTCTACCCTCCCAGCCTACACTAACCAACGGTTTAAAGACTTGGAGATATTAGTTTAGAACATTGCACATAAATAAATGAACACACAGGTACCTTCCCTGGCTAGACTCAGATGCTTTCCAGGAGTTGCTTGAGGGCTTTTGGGAAACAGCTACATTATCACACATGTAAATCCCTGCACCTTCTGGACCTCAGTGGTAATATTCCTCAGACCCCTATTTAGTGACACTTTTCAGTTTACCACTAAGTGACACTTCTAAACATGAAATCTAAGTCCCCTTGTGCATTTAGAGCACAGGTTTTACAAATAGCACTGAACAGGGTGGATAAAAATCAATCATTAAAAAAAAAAAAAAAAAAAGATTTATTTTTAAAATTTAAATCAGATATTTTAGATTTAAATAGTATTTTTTAAAAAAAATAAAATGCATTTTGAGGAAAAATATATCTAAAGATAGCTTTCTATTTAAGATACAAAATCATCATGTCTTCAGAAATAACAAATCTATTCTTCACAGCAAAAATGTTATAGAATAAACATACAAAGTTGAGAAATAGACCTTTAAGGGACATGAACCAGAAATGTTTCTGTTATGATTCAGATAGAACACATTCAGATTTACTTCTATTATCAAATGAATTCTCTTGGTATCCTTTGTGGAAGGAGCAGCAATGCACTACTGGGAGCTAGCTGAACACAATGGTCATGCAGCCACCAATCAGCAGCTAGCTCCTAGTAGTGCATTGATGCTCCTGAGCCTACATAGGAATGTTTTCAACAAAGGATATCAAGAGAACATAGCAAATTAGATAAAAGAAGCACAAAGGAAAGTTGTTTAAAAGTAATTGTTCTATCTGAATCATGAAAGTTTAAAGGGACACTAAACCCCAAAAAATTCTGTCATGATTCAGATAGAGAATACAATTTTAAGCAACATTCAATTAAGGTAGGAAAAATCTGATTGGCTGATTGAATCAGCCAATCAGATTGAGCTTGCATTCTATTGGCTGATCGGAACAGCCAATAGAATGCGAGCTCAATCTGATTGGCTGATTGGATCAGCCAATCGGATTGAACTTCAATCTGATTGGCTGATTCAATCAGCCAATCAGATTTTTCCTATCTTAATTCCGATTGGCTGATAGAATCCTATCAGCCAATCGGAATTGAAGGGACGCCATCTTCAATGACGTCCCTTAAAGGAGCCTTCATTCGTCGTTAGTCCGTCGGGGAAGAAGGATGTTCCGTGTCGGCGGGATGAAGATGGATCCTGAAGAAAGAAGATTGAAGACCCCGCTTGGAAGATGACATCGCCCGGATGGAAGACTTCTTCAGCGCCGCTTGGAAGATGACATCGCCCGGATGGAAGACTTCTTCAGCGCCGCCTGGATGATGACTTCATCGGATGGAAGACTTCTTCAGCGCCCCTTGGAGGATCACTTCTGCTGCTCCGGATCTCCTCTTCGGTTCCATCGGTGGGTCGGCTGGCTGAAGACAACTCAAGGTAGGATGATCTTCAGGGGGGTAGTGTTAGGTTTTTTTAAGGAGGTTTGGGTTAGATTAGTGGTATGTGGGAGGTGGGTTTTAATGTTGGGGGGGTTGTATTTTTCTTTTACAGGCAAAAGAACAGTTTTCTTTGGGGCATGCCCCGCAAAAGGCCCTTTTAAGGGCTGGTAAGGTAAAAGAGCTTTGAACTTTTTTAATGTAGAATAGGCTAGGGCATTTTTTATTTTGGGGGGCTTTGTTATTTTATTAGGGGGCTTAGATTAGGTGTAATTAGCTTAAAATTGTTGTAATATTTTTTAAATGTTTGTAACTTAGCTTTTTTTATTTTTTGTACTTTAGTTAGTTTATGTAATTGTATTTAATTGTAGTTATTTGTATTTAATTTATTTAATTAATGTAATGATAGTGTAGTGTTAGGTTTAATTGTAACTTAGGTTAGGATTTATTTTACAGGTAATTTTGTATTTCTTTTAGCTAGGTAGTTATTAAATAGTTAATAACTATTTAATAACTATTCTAACTAGCTAAAATAAATACAAAGTTACCTGTAAAATAAATATAAATCCTAAAATAGCTACAATGTAATTATTAATTACATTGTAGCTATCTTAGGGTTTACTTTACAGGTAAGTATTTAGTTTTAAATAGAAATAATTTATTAAAGTATAGTGTAGTGTTAGGTGTAATTGTAACTTAGGTTAGGATTTATTTTACAGGTAAATTTCTCTTTATTTTAGCTAGGTAAGCTATTAAATAGTTAATAACTATTTAATAGCTATTGTACCTAGTTAAAATAAATTGAAAGTTACCTGTATATTAAAAATAAATCCTAAGATAGCTACAATATAATTATTATTTATATTGTAGCTAGCTTAGGGTTTATTTTAAAGGTAAGTATTTTGTTTTAAATAGGATTAATTTAGTTAATAATAGAAATATTATTTAGATTTATTTAATTAATATTTAAGTTGGGGGGTGTTAGGGTTAGGGTTAGACTTAGGTTTAGGGGTTAATACATATATTATAGTTGCGGTGGGCTCCGGGAGCGGCGGTTTAGGGGTTAATCATTTTATTAGAGTGGCGGTGGGCTCCGGGAGCGGCGGTTTAGGGGGTAATAACTTTATTTAGTTTCGGCGGTGTAGGGGGGCAGATTAGGGGTGTTTAGACTCGGGGTACATGTTAGGGTGTTAGGTGTAGACAGATCCCATAGGAATCAATGGGATGTCTGGCAGCAGCGAACATGAACTTTCGCTATGGTCAGACTCCCATTGATTCCTATGGGATCCGCCACCTCCAGGGCGGCGGATTGAAAACCAGGTACGCTGGGCCGGAAAAGTGCCGAGCGTACCTGCTAGTTTTTTGATAACTAGCAAAAGTAGTCAGATTGTGCCGCACTTGTGTGGGGAACATCTGGAGTGATGTAAGAATCGATCTGTGTCGGACTGAGTCCGGCGGATCGAAGCTTACGTCACTAAATTCTACTTTTGCCGGTCTCTAGCCTTTGATAACTAAGGCAAATCAGCCTCGCCACAAATACGCTGCGGAATTCCAGCGTATTTGAGGTTGACGGCTTGATAACTACCCCCCAATATCTCCTCCCTCTGCTTTGTACATTACTCATTCCGCTATCACTTCCCTGCACTCCTTTCACTCTTTATACAATGCTCTGTCTGTCTCACAGACTCATGTACCAGACATTTATTTGTTACCCTATTATGACTCACATTAATAATATATAAGTAAAGACCTGTTATTTCACTGTCTGTGCCAGTCTGAAAGGGATGTGATCCAACTACCCACCTGGTGGTACCAATGTAGTGACTCTTAATCAGCAACTCACCACAATGGACCTTATGATACCTGAACCACCCAAAGTCTTATAGCTCAGATTTACCCCCCACACCATGGTTTATTGTCAGTGTTGTATACACTAGTGCAAGTGTGACCAATGTCCTACACTGCAACCGACTTTATTGTTATTTAACTCTTTGGTTGTTCAGTCTTATCCCCAAACAGATGTGCTACTTTGTTATATACTTCTTCCATTTAATAAAAAGAAATACAAAACGTATGTTTAGTTGTTCTATGTAAATGAATATATTATTCAAACCCTGTGAATGAGGCAGAAATAGATATAACTATGTCAGTTTGTGTTTTGGAAATCTTCGGCTATATTACAAGTGGCGCCCAAATGTTTGTGTGCGCGTTTCTGCGTTCGTTTGCACGAAGGTTGAATTGCACTCTTATTACAAGGTGAGCGCAATCGCGATTTACGCTAGGATCAGAGCTGTGTCTAACTTTTGCGAAATTAAAAAAGTTGCACAAAACACATCAAAAATACATTTAAAAAAGTACTGTTACACTCATAATAACTCCATCTAATACAATTATTAAAAAACAAATTGTACACAAAAGTTATAAGGGCTCAAAGATATGAGATTCCAGGTGTTAGAAAAAAAACGTCAGGCAAAGAAAACAGACATACTTATACATGTCTAAAGATGTATGTGTATATATGTATACTATGTATTTATATGTGTATATATGTATTTACAGACATATATACACATAAATACATATGTATACATATAAACACATATAGAAGTGCATTATAGCCCTTTGCAATTACGTAGATGAAAACATGAAAAAACAATATTTATGCAATATTCATTTTTAAGTCTTATACTATAGTCTTACTATTTACTGTAAATATTTCACATTCCAATGTTCTGCACATAGCAGAATATGTTCTAAGTATGTAAAAAGATATATTGCTATATATATATATATGTATATATATATATGTATATATATATATATATATATATATATCTATACATATATAATCATATATATATATTTGTATAAATATATATTGTATATATAATATACAAATATAATATAAAAACCATCATAAATATATAGAAATATTTATTTTTGAATAAATAGAACATATTCAGCTATGTGCAGAACATTGGAATGTGAAATATTCATATTTTCATGTTGAGTCAATGCATATGAGAATATGAGTTTGGGTTAGTGTGCGAGTTGGGTGTTTTTTTTAACTTTTTTCTTCTTCATTGACTTCTATAGGTGAAAAGGTTATCTTTTGTGCTACAGTCTAATTGCGCCAGATGTAACCTGTTTGCGCTCATCAAATTAGCACAAGCGCAAAAACTTTTTACTTTCAACTCATAATACCAGCGCAACCCGATGGGAGTTAACCCCTTAAGGACAAGGCCATTTTTCAATTCTTTCCCTTAAAGGGACAGTCAACACCAGCATTTTTGTTGTTTTTTTATTTTAAAGTTTTTTATTAAGACAATAGTAAAGCAAAACATAAACATAAGTAACGTTATACATTACATTATGATCTGCACTTACAGACATTTGAAGAGTTTGAAGAAAATTTAGTACAGTGCAGGTTAATTAACCTCTTAAGGACATATGACGGAAATTTTCCGTCATAAAACAATTGAGCAAACTGAAAGCTGTGTCCTTAAAGGGTTAAAACAATTATGTTATAATATCTGAGTCTACAATCTCGTTCATATAAACCTATTACGCATGTTTTGGTGTTGAAAATGATGTCTTATTTTTTCTATGATGAGAGATAGAGAGGATATATTTTTAATAATATTTACACCATCAAGACCAGGGGGTCTAAGAGTGATATTTAGAAAAAGGCGTCTGAAATGTCTTAGATCCAGGGGGGTAATTCCTGGCCATGTCTGTAATGCCGGCCCAAGGGTGGAGGGTCAGAGAAGAGGGATGGGATTGGGGTTAAGGTGGAGAGGGTGGTTTTGGTGAGAAGAGGTAAGCGAGGAATATCTCAGTCTGGATAAATTGTTAGCCAAGGAGACCAAATGTCATTATAGCTGTCTATTTTATCTAGAACTCTGTAAGAGTATTGTTCCATCGTTCTAATATATCTGATGATAGTCAGTACTTGTGTGAGGGATGGGGGTTTCCTTTTTTTCCCACTCTCTAGCAATCGCTAGCTTCAATGCCATGAAGACATAAACTGTTAATGCCTCGGAAGCTTTATTTAGATTAGGGGATTGTATGTGTAGCAAGGTGATTTCTGGAAGAAAAGGAGGATTTATATTTAGGGAGTGTAGAATGCAAAAGAGTTCTCTCCATAGTGGCTGTATTTTGGGGCAGGACCACCATATGTGTAAGGATGTACCCATCTGTCCGCACATCCTCCAGCACATGGGGGAGTGTGAGCTGTAGATTTTATGTAATGTGGATGGAACCAAGTGCCATCTCACTAGTAGCTTATAATACAGCTCCCATAAAGTGGCACAGTGTAGGAGTTTTCTAGATATCCAAATTCTTTTGTGCCAATTGGCGGTGTCCATTATGAAGCCTATCTCTTTCTCCCAAGCCACAATCTGAGGGATCTTTTGCTGCGCTTTAGTGTTGGACAGTAAATTATAATGGAAGGATAAGGGGTGTTTGATGAGGTGAGCTTTATTCCAAACTTGCTCCCAGAGTGAGGGGGGTCTAAGATGCAGCTTAGGGTAACCCCAAGAGCGTAACAAAGAGCTGAGCCGGAAGGTCTCGAATTGCAGTCTCGGGGGTATCAGGAATTTAGTGCAAAGCTGGTGGTGTGGAATCCATGTGCTGGAGTCATAGAAGTCTGTCACATATGTGATCTGTAAGTGCTGCCAGAGTTCTGGGTGTGCATCTGGGAGAGCGAATATGGCTGCGGGAAGGGTAAGGTTGGGAGAGGGGTGAGGTACTATGGCTGTAGTGTGCCTGATCTGTTCCCAAAAGAGAAGAGCGTCACGGAGAACAGGATGTATCTCTCTCAGGGTTTGCCCGTGGTGAGAAGGGATCCAGAGCAAATCTGATAGCTTAAGGTAAAGAGGCAGCAGGGAGGTCTCTATATGATGCCAACCTGGAACTTGGGATTTATTGTTCCATGCAAGTAAGTGTGTGAGTCTGGCTGCATTATAGTATGTGATAATGTTAGGTAGTGCAAGTCCTCCCTGATCCGTTGGTCTTTCTAGGGTGTGCATAGCCGTCCTCGGTCTCCTGTCCTTCCAGACATATGTTGTAAGAAGGCTTTGTAATTTATTTAGGATTGGTCTAGGGATATTATAGGGGATGCATCAGAAAAGATAGGTGATTTTTCCCAAGAATTCAGGAGTCTACGTAGGGCCGAAAGCCTTTCTGTATAATTTTTAGCTATGACGGTTGGTATGTCTGGGGCTAGGTGTACTCCTAAGACTTTTATGGAGGTAGTGTTCCATTGAAAGTGATAAGAGCTCTGTAGAGTTTTGAGCACCTGGGTAGGGATATTAAGAGGGAGGGCCTCTGTTTTTGTTACATTAAGTTTGTAAAAACTGATTTCCCCAAATACCTTAATAATGTGAAAGATTTTTTTAAGTGAGGTTGTTGGGGAGGTAAGAAATAGGGTGATATCGTCCGCGTACAGGGATATTTTGTGGTCAGAACCTGCTGAGGTGACACCTTTGACCAGGGGGCTAGATCTGATGGCCTGGGCCAGAGGCTGATAGGGGGCATCCCTGACGGGTACCATTGGATATGGAAAAAGGCTCTGAGTGAAAACCTACTCCCTTAATTCTGGCAGTGGGGGAAGAGTAAAGGGCCTGTATAGCTTTGATAAAGGGGGCAGGGAAACCAAAGTTTTTCATCGTCTCCCATAGGTAGGTCCATCTAACCCTATCAAAGGCTTTTTCTGCATCCAGGGAGAGGGCCAAAAAGGGTTCCTCTCCCTTGGACGCTAGCCCAAAAACATCAAGAATGCGCCTGGTAGCATCAGGACCTTCGCGGCCGGGGATAAAACCCACTTGGTCAGAATGTATTATTTGTGTGATTCCCTTTGAGATTCTATTGGCAAGGAGTTTAGCGTATAATTTAGCATCAATGTTGAGAAGGGATATAGGTCTATAGTTACTACATTGTTCTGGCGACTTTCCCGGTTTTAGAATGGTAACTACTGTGGCTTCCAAAAACTCTGGGTTAAAAGATCCCTTCTGCATGATCTCTTGGAACATTCTGCATAGAATAGGGGTTAGTAAGTCCTGATAGGTTTTGTAGAACCTAGCAATATAACCATCTGGACCTGGTGATTTTCCTAGTTTCAGGGACTTAATAACTTGTATGACCTCTATTATGGTTATTTGGGATGTTAGCACTGTCTTAGTTTCCGGGGTTAAGATAGGTAGTTGTAGTGAAGACAAAAAAGCAGCTATCTCTGTCTTGGTGGGGGGGGGGGGCACTGTCTAGGTCTGTCTCTAGATTGTATAGTTTAGAGTAAAAATCTCGGAATGTATGTCCGATGTCTCCAGGTGCATGAGCTAGTTCACCTCCATCTTTCCTGATAGCAAGAACTCGTGATTGCGCTGTGCGCTGCCTAAGCTTCTGAGCTAATAGGGCTTGTTACTAAAATGGTAATAGAGTTTCTTAAATTTTTCTAGCATGGCCTGTGTTCTAATGAGTTCCAAATCTTGTATCTTTTTATTTAGTGCGGCAAGCTGATCATTTAGTGCGTCAGAGTATGAACTATGTAGATGCTCCCGTATAATTCTAGATTGGACTATCAATGTGGATAGGGTGGTATCCCTCTCCCTACGCTTTGTATTGTCGAATTGGATGAGATGGCCTCTAAGGAAAGCCTTAAGTGTAGCCCATAGGTTTTCAGTGGAAGTGAGCTGATCATCATTAATATCTAGAAAGTTGCGAATTGTCTCATGTAATTTTAGTTTTATCGAAGGGTCTGTCAAAATCCAGTCTTTGAGTCTCCAGGTAGGGTGTGATTTGGATGTGTGGTGGGTATTGAATGAGAGATATAAGGCGTCATGATCGGACCAAGTTATTGGGACAATCTTGGTATGTGAGATGTTATCTAGAGATCTAAGTAGAACAAAAAAGTAGTCTATTCGGGTGTGTGACTTGTGTACATGGGAATAGAAGGTATAGTCCCTCTCTTGTGAGTGATATGCTCTCCATGCATCATATAAGTGGTATTGGCTCATTAGTGTCTGAAAAGTCTTTGAGAGTGAGTTTATGGACCTATCTCGCGTGGAGACTTTGGGTCCATTTCTATCTAGGACATGATTCCAGACCAAATTGAAATCTCCTGCAATTATGAGCTCACCTTGTACCACCTCAGATATACGTCTGAGGACTTTTCTTAGGAAGTGAACTTGCCTGATATTGGGAGCGTAGAGATTTACGAGGGTGACTATGTGAGAATTAATTTTACATATTAAGATGAGGTAGCGTGCCTAGGGATCAGCATCAAGATATATAGATTCATACTCCACATCTTTACTAATAAAAAACATAATTTGTGTAAGAACTTACCTGATAAATTAATTTCTTTCATATTAGCAAGAGTCCATGAGCTAGTGACGTATGGGATATACATTCCTACCAGGAGGGGCAAAGTTTCCCAAACCTCAAAATGCCTATAAATACACCCCTCACCACACCCACAATTCAGTTTAACGAATAGCCAAGAAGTGGGGTGATAAAAAAGTGCGAAAGCATATAAAATAAGGAATTGGAATAATTGTGCTTTATACAAAAATCATAACCACCACAAAAAAAGGGCGGGCCTCTAATATGAAAGAAATGAATTTATCAGGTAAGTTCTTACATAAATTATGTTTTCTTTCATGTAATTAGCAAGAGTCCATGAGCTAGTGACGTATGGGATAATGATTACCCAAGATGTGGATCTTTCCACACAAGAGTCACTAGAGAGGGAGGGATAAAATAAAGACAGCCAATTCCTGCTGAAAAAATCCACACCCAAAATAAAGTTTAATGAAAAACATAAGCAGAATATTCAGACTGAAACCGCTGCCTGAAGTACTTTTCTACCAAAAACTGCTTCAGAAGAAGAAAATACATCAAAATGGTAGAATTTAGTAAAAGTATGCAAAGAGGACCAAGTTGCTGCTTTGCAAATCTGATCAACCGAAGCTTCATTCCTAAACGCCCAGGAAGTAGAAACTGACCTGGTAGAATGAGCTGTAATCCTCTGAGGCGGAGTTTTACCCGACTCAACATAGGCAAGATGAATTAAAGATTTCAACCAAGATGCCAAAGAAATGGCAGAAGCTTTCTGGCCTTTTCTAGAACCGGAAAAGATAACAAATAGACTAGAAGTCTTTCGGAAAGACTTAGTAGCTTCAACATAATATTTCAAAGCTCTAACAACATCCAAAGAATGCAATGATTTCTCCTTAGAATTCTTAGGATTAGGACATAATGAAGGAACCACAATTTCTCTACTAATGTTGTTGGAATTCACAACTTTAGGTAAAAATTCAAAAGAAGTTCGCAACACCGCCTTATCCTGATGAAAAATCAGGAAAGGAGACTCACAAGAAAGAGCAGATAATTCAGAAACTCTTCTGGCAGAAGAGATGGCCAAAAGGAACAAAACTTTCCAAGAAAGTAATTTAATGTCCAATGAATGCATAGGTTCAAAGGGAGGAGCTTGAAGAGCTCCCAGAACCAAATTCAAACTCCAAGGAGGAGAAATTGACTTAATGACAGGTTTTATACGAACCAAAGCTTGTACAAAACAATGAATATCAGGAAGAATAGCAATCTTTCTGTGAAAAAGAACAGAGAGAGCAGAGATTTGTCCTTTCAAGGAACTTGCAGACAAACCCTTATCTAAACCATCCTGAAGAAACTGTAAAATTCTCGGTATTCTAAAAGAATGCCAAGAAAAATGATGAGAAAGACACCAAGAAATATAAGTCTTCCAGACTCTATAATATATCTCTCTAGATACAGATTTACGAGCCTGTAACATAGTATTAATCACAGAGTCAGAGAAACCTCTTTGACCAAGAATCAAGCGTTCAATCTCCATACCTTTAAATTTAAGGATTTCAGATCCTGATGGAAAAAAGGACCTTGTGACAGAAGGTCTGGTCTTAACGGAAGAGTCCACGGTTGGCAAGAGGCCATCCGGACAAGATCCGCATACCAAAACCTGTGAGGCCATGCCGGAGCTACCAGCAGAACAAACGAGCATTCCTTCAGAATCTTGGAGATTACTCTTGGAAGAAGAACTAGAGGCGGAAAGATATAGGCAGGATGATACTTCCAAGGAAGTGATAATGCATCCACTGCCTCCGCCTGAGGATCCCGGGATCTGGACAGATATCTGGGAAGTTTCTTGTTTAGATGAGACGCCATCAGATCTATTTCTGGAAGTTCCCACATTTGAACAATCTGAAGAAATACCTCTGGGTGAAGAGACCATTCGCCCGGATGCAACGTTTGGCGACTGAGATAATCCGCTTCCCAATTGTCTACACCTGGGATATGAACCGCAGAGATTAGACAGGAGCTGGATTCCGCCCAAACCAAAATTCGAGATACTTCTTTCATAGCCAGAGGACTGTGAGTCCCTCCTTGATGATTGATGTATGCCACAGTTGTGACATTGTCTGTCTGAAAACAAATGAACGATTCTCTCTTCAGAAGAGGCCAAAACTGAAGAGCTCTGAAAATTGCACGGAGTTCCAAAATATTGATCGGTAATCTCACCTCCTGAGATTCCCAAACTCCTTGTGCCGTCAGAGATCCCCACACAGCTCCCCAACCTGTGAGACTTGCATCTGTTGAAATTACAGTCCAGGTCGGAAGCACAAAAGAAGCCCCCTGAATTAAACAATGGTGATCTGTCCACCACGTTAGAGAGTGTCGAACAATCGGTTTTAAAGATATTAATTGAGATATCTTTGTGTAATCCTTGCACCAATGATTCAGCATACAGAGCTGAAGAGGTCGCATGTGAAAACGAGCAAAGGGGATCGCGTCCGATGCAGCAGTCATAAGACCTAGAATTTCCATGCATAAGGCTACCGAAGGGAATGATTGTGACTGAAGGTTTCGACAAGCTGAAATCAATTTTAGACGTCTCTTGTCTGTTAAAGACAGAGTCATGGACACTGAATCTATCTGGAAACCCAGAAAGGTTACCCTTGTCTGAGGAATCAATGAACTTTTTGGTAAATTGATCCTCCAACCATGATCTTGAAGAAACAACACAAGTCGATTCGTATGAGATTCTGCTAAATGTAAAGACTGAGCAAGTACCAAGATATCGTCCAAATAAGGAAATACCACAATACCCTGTTCTCTGATTACAGACAGAAGGGCACCGAGAACCTTTGTAAAAATTCTTGGAGCTGTAGCTAGGCCAAACGGCAGAGCCACAAACTGGTAATGCTTGTCCAGAAAAGAGAATCTCAGGAACTGATAATGATCTGGATGAATCGGAATATGCAGATATGCATCCTGTAAATCTATTGTGGACATATAATGCCCTTGCTGAACAAAAGGCAAGATAGTCCTTACAGTTACCATCTTGAACGTTGGTATCCTTACATAACGATTCAATATTTTTAGATCCAGAACTGGTCTGAAGGAATTCTCCTTCTTTGGTACAATGAAGAGATTTGAATAAAACCCCATCCCCTGTTCCGGAACTGGAACTGGCATAATTACTCCAGCCAACTCTAGATCTGAAACACAATTCAGAAATGCTTGAGCTTTCACTGGATTTACTGGGACACGGGAAAGAAAAAATCTCTTTGCAGGAGGTCTCATCTTGAAACCAATTCTGTACCCTTCTGAAACAATGTTCTGAATCCAAAGATTGTGAACAGAATTGATCCAAATTTCTTTGAAAAAACGTAACCTGCCCCCTACCAGCTGAGCTGGAATGAGGGCCGCACCTTCATGAGGACTTAGAAGCAGGCTTTGCCTTTCTAGCAGGCTTGGATTTATTCCAGACTGGAGATGGTTTCCAAACTGAAACTGCTTCTGAGGATGAAGGATTAGGCTTTTGTTCTTTGTTGAAACGAAAGGAACGAAAACGATTATTAGCCCTGTTTTTACCTTTAGATTTTTTATCCTGTGGTAAAAAAGTTCCTTTCCCACCAGTAACAGTTGAGATAATAGAATCCAACTGAGAACCAAATAATTTGTTACCCTGGAAAGAAATGGAAAGTAGAGTTGATTTAGAAGCCATATCAGCATTGCAAGTCTTAAGCCATAAAGCTCTTCTAGCTAAAATAGCTAGAGACATAAACCTGACATCAACTCTGATAATATCAAAAATGGCATCACAGATAAAATTATTAGCATGCTGAAGAAGAATAATAATATCATGAGAATCATGATCTGTTACTTGTTGCGCTAAAGTTTCCAACCAAAAAGTTGAAGCTGCAGCAACATCAGCCAAAGATATAGCAGGTCTAAGAAGATTACCTGAACACAGATAAGCTTTTCTTAGAAAGGATTCAATTTTCCTATCTAAAGGATCCTTAAACGAAGTACCATCTGACGTAGGAATAGTAGTACGTTTAGCAAGGGTAGAAATAGCCCCATCAACTTTAGGGATTTTATCCCAAAATTCTAATCTGTCAGACGGCACAGGATATAATTGCTTAAAACGTTTAGAAGGAGTAAATGAATTACCCAATTTATCCCATTCTTTGGAAATTACTGCAGAAATAGCATTAGGAACAGGAAAAACTTCTGGAATAACCACAGGAGATTTAAATACCTTATCCAAACGTTTAGAATTAGTATCAAGAGGACCAGAATCCTCTATTTCTAAAGCAATTAGTACTTCTTTAAGTAAAGAACGAATAAATTCCATTTTAAATAAATATGAAGATTTATCAGCATCAATCTCTGAGACAGAATCCTCTGAACCAGAAGAGTCATCAGAATCAGAATGATGATGTTCATTTAAAAATTCATCTGTAGGGAGAGAAGTTTTAAAAGATTTTTTACGTTTACTAGAAGGAGAAATAACAGACATAGCCTTCTTTATGGATTCAGAAACAAAATCTCTTATGTTATCAGGAACATTCTGCACCTTAGATGTTGAAGGAACTGCAACAGACAATGGTACTTTACTAAAGGAAATATTATCTGCATTAACAAGTTTGTCATGACAATTAATACAAACAACAGCCGGAGGAATAGCTACCAAAAGTTTACAGCAGATACACTTAGCTTTGGTAGATCCAGCACTAGACAGTGATTTTCCTGTAGTATCTTCTGACTCAGATGCAACGTGAGACATCTTGCAATATGTAAGAGAAAAAAACAACATATAAAGCAAAATTGATCAAATTCCTTAAATGACAGTTTCAGGAATGGGAAAAAATGCCAAAGAACAAGCTTCTAGCAACCAGAAGCAATGAAAAATGAGACTTAAATAATGTGGAGACAAAAGCGACGCCCATATTTTTTAGCGCCAAATAAGACGCCCACATTATTTGGCGCCTAAATGCTTTTGGCGCCAAAAATGACGCCACATCCGGAACGCCGACACTTTTGGCGCAAAATAACGTCAAAAAAATGTATGACGCCGGAAACGGAAAGATTTTTTGCGCCAAAAAAGTCCGCGCCAAGAATGACGCAATAAAATGAAGCATTTTCAGCCCCCGCGAGTCTAACAGCCCACAGGGAAAAAGAGTCAAATTTTTGAAGGTAAGAAAAAATGATTAATTCAAATGCATTATCCCAAATATGAAACTGACTGTCTGAAAAATAAGGAATGTTGAACATTCTGAGTCAAGGCAAATAAATGTTTGAATACATATATTTAGAACTTATAAACAAAGTGCCCAACCATAGCTTAGAGTGTCACAGAAAATAAGATTTACTTACCCCAGGACACTCATCTACATGTTTGTAGAAAGCCAAACCAGTACTGAAACGAGAATCAGCAGAGGTAATGGTATATATAAGAGTATATCGTCGATCTGAAAAGGGAGGTAAGAGATGAATCTCTACGACTGATAACAGAGAACCTATGAAATAGACCCCGTAGAAGGAGATCACTGCATTCAAATAGGCAATACTCTCCTCACATCCCTCTGACATTCACTGCACGCTGAGAGGAAAACCGGGCTCCAACTTGCTGCGGAGCGCATATCAACGTAGAATCTAGCACAAACTTACTTCACCACCTCCATCGGAGGCAAAGTTTGTAAAACTGAATTGTGGGTGTGGTGAGGGGTGTATTTATAGGCATTTTGAGGTTTGGGAAACTTTGCCCCTCCTGGTAGGAATGTATATCCCATACGTCACTAGCTCATGGACTCTTGCTAATTACATGAAAGAAATAGCTACCCCTCTGGATTTTGATTCAAAAGAGGCCTCAATTACCACGGGGAACCTTTTTGATGTACGGGATAGGGGAGAGGCTCGTATCCAATGAGTCTCCTGTATGCAGGCGACATCTATTTTGTGTTTTTGTAAGTGATTTGATAGTAGGCTGCGTTTAGTTGGAGAGTTAAGCCCCTGTACATTCAGAGATAGAAATCTGAGATTTTCCATTCCTAAGTTTCAGTTGTGAGAAGGAATAGAAACCAGAAGTGTAGGCTATATGGACATAGGGGTAGGGAAGGAGGTGGGTCAGGAGGCTAGTTATTCTCACCCTTGGGCTCGGCGGTAAGGGACTGTTCAGAAAAATTTCTGGAGCTGGTCAGGTTATAGATATTAGTCTGGCGGTGTAATTGTTGTTTGTAGAAAGGTGAGGGGGCAAGGAATTACAGCGGGCAAGAGCAGCTTAGGTTTGAAAAAGATGGAGAGGTAAGAAAGGGGATGAAAGAATTAAGGCAGAGGGCTTTAAAAGAGAAGTGAAAGAATTAATAAGGGATATGGGGGGGAAGAGAGAGGGGCGGAGCCAGAGAAAGATGAAGAGATTAGTTTTTGGTATCAATAATTAAGCAAAGTGCAGAGTTTTGTTGGGGATATGAGTAAAGTTGTCCGATCAGGTACTGTTAAGGTTGAGTGAAGGTGAACTCAGTTGGTGGGGTTAGAGCACCCCTCTAGATAGAGTCATAATTTGGTAGTGGTGGAAGTGAAGAGTACGTGGAGTGTGAATTGTATGTAGTAGGGCAAAATACAAAACACACATCAAAGTGAACATTTCTAACAACATTATAGCAAAACATAAACATAATTAAACTTGATCTTAATTACTTGGTTGTACCAGTCCTGCTATTTATATAGCCTTCTGTTTCTCATAAGCCATACAAAGGGGGCAAAGAGAGGCACAACCTAAGAAGCAAAATGTGGTAAATTTGTGTTCTAAACAAGCAAATGAGGGAGTCAGGTGTACCACCTAGGCAGGGGGAAGTAAAAAGTAAACACATATTAGTGGTGTCAGGTACTGGGCTCTCATAAGAATAAGATATGTACCTGTGCGTAAGCCCAGTAAGGCCTGAGTCCTATAGTGCCTCCCATAAGGGAGGGGTAAGTGAGTCTGAGAAAATGATGAACCTCAGGTAGAGGGGGAGCAGATGTCAGGGGATTCTGAAATCAGTTTAATCTTTCAGATTTGTAAATCTGTCCTTTACTTATGTGCATATTTCGAGAGAATAGGTGGTACGAGCAGATTCAAAAAGTTTAAGCGTTATCTATTTGTCCTAGGGCAAAATATAAAACACACATCAAAGTGAACATTTCTATAAACTAACAACATTATAGCAAAACATAAACATAATTTAATGTGACCTTAATTACTTGGTTGTCCCAGTCCTGCCATTTACCAAGCCTTCTGTTTCTCATAAGCCATACAAGGGGGGCAGAGAGAAGTACAACCTGATAAGGAAAACGGGTTAATTTGTACCCTAAACAAACAAATGAAGGAGTCAGGTGTCCTACCTAGGTAGTAGGAAGTAAAAATTAAACACCTATTAGCGATGTCAGGTACTGGGCTCTCATGAGAGTAAGATGTGTACCCGTGCGTAAGCCCAGTGAAGCCTGAGTCCTGTAGTGGCTCCTATCGATGAGAGGTAAACAAGATTGAGAGACTGGTGACCCTCAAGTAGAGGGGGACCAGATGTCGGGGGATTCTGAAATCAGTTTAGTCTTTCAGATTTGTAGATCTGTGCTTTACTTATGAGCATATGTCAAGGGGATAGGTGGTACAAGCGGATTCAAAAAGTTTAAGCGTTACCTAATTGTGCTGGGTTTGTCTGTCTGGTGGTGATGATGTTCTCAGTTGGTGAGGGCTCCAATCAGGAATTGATGGATTCAGAATGTCAACCGCTGCTGTGGTTTTTCTCTGTTGCTCCTGTGTAGAGGATAAACCTAGGGAGCGAAGAAGTTTCATCCCTTGTTCTGGAGAAGTGATCACATATGAGCGTTCTTGATGTTGGAGAAATAATTTTACTGGGAACCCCCACCTGTACTTAATGCTATTGTGTCAAAGAATTTGAGTAAATTGTTGAAATGTTCGTCTTCTTGCCAGAGTGTGCTGCGACAGGTCCGGAAATATCTGTACTTTATGATATGGTTCCTGTAGGGATTTATTAGAGAAAGATGCTCTGAGGATTTTCTCTCTAGTGGAATAGTAGTGAAGTCTAACAATGACGTCTCTAGGACGCAAGGCTCTGTGGGCTCTGTGGGCTCAAGGCTCTGTGGGCTCTGTCAAGCAAGAGATCTTGCGCCTGAGGTGATCCTAGTAGTGCTTTGAAGAGACCGTTCAAAAAGTCCGGTAGGTTTGCTGTGGTTATGGATTCTGGAATACCCCGGAATCTTAAGTTATTCCTACGGGATCTGTCTTCTTGGTCCGCCAGCTTCCCTTCTAGATCTGTAATTAGCTCCGCCAGAGTTTGAGAATAAGCGAGGAGATTTGCGTGATCTACTGCTAAGTCCTCATGTTTCTTTTCAAGCGTTTCTGTACGCTCTCCTAGAGATGAGAGGTCTCGCCTCAATTCACCCACTGACTGCCTTAGTTCCTGTCGTAGGGAGGTGTAGTGGGTATCCATCTTGTCTGATAAGGACTTGATTGTTTCTAGGAATGTGGATTGTGTTAATGCTGGTTGATCTCTTCTTGTGACATCTGATTTGTGACTTTTACTACTTATTGTAGAGGTATCTCTAGATTCTTCTGAAAGATCTTGGTCTGAGACATTTCTGCTATGGAAATGGTCTGTGAGAGTTCTCTTGGGGTTTTCCTGACGTTTCTGTTTCTTCCCCATAGCTTGCGACATACTAGAAAGGTTAATTAGATAGACCTGATTATACACTCACACTATGGTGCACTGTACATAAAGTTTTTGAGGGAAGGCGAATACAATTTTCACTTCAGCGAGGAGGTCTAGAGGGGGTTCCACCTGCACCCTCACTGCGGCCTTTAGCCCAGCATGGTTCTTCAGTCGTGTATAGGTAGAATCTGTGAGTGCAGTCTAGGGAGGTTGTTGGTGACGGACCGTCAAGGAGGAGGTTCAAGGTATCCTAGATTAAATAAACCAGGTTCATATAGGCAGGCCTCTGTAGTAGACCCCTCTCCTGGGGAGGTGCCCCCTATTGGGCGGAGTAGGAAAAAGGAGAGTGGTTATGACCTACTGCCAACCTGTGACAGCAGGAAAGGAAGGAGGGGGTCTCTTATCTTAAGGCTGGAGTATCCTGTATCTCAGGGTAGGCCCAAATGCCCGGTATAGAATATGAAAAGTCTAAGGGCTCTCACAGCTTCCCCTGGTGACCACAATGAACTTTGTCTGTTATTGCAGGAGGAGCAAGATATGAGATATACTGTGCTAGCTTGGCAGTACTTGCACCTATTGAGAGGTTCTGCTTAGGGTTATGAGGGGGTTATTTATAAGACTTTTCACTACAGTCTCAATGCTGCTCACATATCTGATGAAAGTGAAGTTAAGGTGTTCTCTTCAATAAAGGTTACTCTGAGGGACTTCAAGTTAATACGTAGGCACCCAGATAAAAAAGAAAAACCAAGTGAGTCTAGCGTTAATGAGATGCTAGAAGCTGTATCCGATAATAATATAGGACTTGTAGTTGCTGCAGGCACTTATAGTGTAGAAAGGGGTCCTATAACTTTTGTGGATCTATGTGTTATATGACACGATGCTCTTTATTTATTTATATAGTAATGTATGGGCTATTAGCAGGATGCATACATAATTTAACAAGTCTTTGAGACGTGGCCGTTACCACAGTACTCTTTCAGGCAGACGTGCTGTCCCAAATAAGGTAAAACGTCTCAGCAGAAGGCTCCGGTTCCTTAATAGCAGTCACTACGGACCCACGTGGTATTTGCAGCTCCGGAGGCTGCTTTCTATTATGAGGATGACTAGGGGTAGTGTAAGGGTGATTCAGGCAGTGCTGGCTAGCAAGATCGAGTAGGAGATAGAGGATAGCACCGGAGCTACCGGGTGTCGTGCCCGCTGATGCTGCAAACTATGGCCCAAGTGTGATTGACAGCAAAGATGGCTGCCGTTCGCGGGCTTTACCTCCGCACCTCTGTAAGCTTGCCGGATACAAGGTAAGATGGGCCCCGGTCTGAATCGGGTGCAAGATGTTTTGCGGAGACTCTGGAATGTAGGTATTGTTAGATGGAATCTTCGGTAAAAGCAGCTGCTCTCTCCTGATCCCCGGGGTGATTCCTCACGCCGGGGGTATGTATCCCCTCAGTCTGGTGGGTGCCGCTGTAATAGGGATCTTTAGTAGTAAAAAAAAAAAAGGTGAAAAAGAAAATTCTAAGGTATGGCAGATACAGGGGATTATGTGTCTTAATTCGGGACGGTTCTGGGGAAGTTTAGGAATAAATTTAAATAGTTTTGGGCAGTTAGGAGGAGAGAGCTCCAAATCTCTGCGACCAGTCAGGTCCGATGTTGGCTCCGCCCCCCCATTTTTGTTGTTTTAAAAGATAGATAATCCCTTAATTACCAATTCCCCAGTTTTGCATAACCAACACAGTTATAATTATACACATTTTAGCTCTGTAATTACCTTGTGTCTAAGCCTCAGCAGATTGCCCCCTTACTTAATTTCTTTTGACAGACTTGCATTTTAGCCAATCAGTGCTGTCTCTATGGTAAATTCACATGCATGAGCTAATTGTTATCTATATGAAACACGTGAACTAATGCCCTCTAGTGGTGAAAACTATCAAAATGCATTTAGATTAGAGACGCCTTCAAGGTCTCAGAAATTAGAATATGAACCTCCTAGGTTTAGCTTTCAACTAAGAATACAAAGAGAACAAAGCAAATGTGGTGATAAAACATAATTTATGTAAGAACTTACCTGATAAATTCATTTCTTTCATATTGGCAAGAGTCCATGAGCTAGTGACGTATGGGATATACATTCCTACCAGGAGGGGCAAAGTTTCCCAAACCTCAAAATGCCTATAAATACACCCCCACCACACCCACAATTCAGTTTAACGAATAGCCAAGAAGTGGGGTGATAAGAAAGGAGCGAAAGCATCAACAAGGAATTGGAATAATTGTGCTTTATACAAAAAAACATAACCACCACAAAAAAGGGTGGGCTTCAAGGACTCTTGCCAATATGAAAGAAATGAATTTATCAGGTAAGTTCTTACATAAATTATGTTTTCTTTCATGTAATTGGCAAGAGTCCATGAGCTAGTGACGTATGGGATAGCAAATACCCAAGATGTGGAACTTCCACGCAAGAGTCACTAGAGAGGGAGGGATAAAAATAAAGACAGCCAATTCCGCTGAAAAATAAATCCACAACCCAAATCAAAAGTTTTAATCTTATAATGAAAAAAACTGAAACTATAAGCAGAAGAATCAAACTGAAACCGCTGCCTGAAGTACTTTTCTACCAAAAACTGCTTCTGAAGAAGAGAAAACATCAAAATGGTAGAATTTAGTAAAAGTATGCAAAGAAGACCAAGTTGCTGGTTTGCAAATCTGATCAACAGAAGCTTCATTCTTAAAAGCCCAGGAAGTAGAAACTGACCTACTAGATTGAGCCGTAATCCTCTGAGGCAGGGATTTACCCGACTCCAAATAAGCATGATGAATCAAAAGCTTTAACCAAGAAGCCAAAGAAATGGCAGAAGCCTTCTGACCTTTCCTAGAACCAGAAAAGATAACAAATAGACTGGAAGTCTTTCTGAAATCTTTAGTAGCTTCAACATAATATTTCAAAGCCCTTACCACATCCAAAGAATGTAAAGATCTCTCCAGAGAATTCTTAGGATTAGGACACAACAAAGGGACAACAATTTATCTACTAATTCACAACTTTAGGTAAAAATTCAAATGAAGTCTGCAAAACCGCCTTATCGTGATGAAAGATCAGAAAAGGAGATTCACAAGAAAGAGCAGATAACTCAGAAACTCTTTTAGCAGAAGAGATGGCCAAAAGGAACAATACTTTCCAAGAAAGTAATTTAATGTCCAGAGAATGCATAGGCTCAAACGGAGGAGCCTGTAAAGCCCTCAAAACCAAATTAAGACTCCAAGGAGGAGAGATTGACTTAATGACAGGCTTGATACGAACCAAAGCCTGTACAAAACAATGAATATCAGGAAGAATAGCAATTTTTCTGTGAAACAGAACAGAAAGAGCAAATGGAAGAGCAAATGGAAGAGCAACAAATTGGTAATGCTTGTCTAGAAAAGAGAATCTCAGGAACTGATAGTGATCTGGATGAATTGGAATATGAAGATATGCATCCTGTAAGTCTATTGTGGACATATAATGCCCTTGCTGAACAAAAGGCAGAATAGTCCTTATAGTCACCATTTTGAATGTTGGTATTCTTACATAACGATTCAAATTTTTTAGATCCAGAACTGGTCTGAAAGAATTCTCTTTCTTTGGTACAATGAACAGATTTGAATAAAACCCCAGACCCCGTTCCAGATATGGAACTGGCACAATTACCCCAGATGACTCCAGGTCTGAAACACATTTCAGGAAAGCCTGAGCCTTTACTGGGTTTACTGGAATGTGTGAGAGAAAGAACCTTCTCACAGGCGGTCTTATCTTGAAACCTATTCTGTACCCTTGAGAAACAATGTTCTGAATCCAATGATTTTGAATCGAACTGATCCAAACATCTTTGAAAAATCGTAATCTGCCCCCTACCAGCTGTGCTGGAATGAGGGCAGCACCTTCATGTGGACTTGGGAGCTGGTTTTGATTTTCTAAAAGGCTTGGATTTATTCCAGACTGGAGAAGGCTTCCAATTGGAAACCGTTCCATTAGGGGAAGGGTCAGGCTTCTGTTCTTACTCTGGCGAAAAGAACGAAAACGGTTAGCAGCCCTATATTTACCCTTAGATTTTTTATCCTGAGGTAAAAAAGCTCCCTTCCCCCCAGTGACAGTTGAAATTATAGAATCCAACTGAGAACCAAATAATGTATTACCTTGGAAAGAAAGAGATAGCAACGTTGACTTAGAAGTCATATCTGCATTCCAAGATTTAAGCCATAAAGCTCTTCTAGCTAAAATAGCTAAAGACATATACCTGACATCAATTCTAATGATATCAAAAATGGCATCACAAATGAAATTATTAGCATGTTGAAGTAGTTTATCTGAAAGTTCCCTCTTTTTTGGGAACTATAAACAGGTTTGAATAGAAACCCTGTCCCTGTTCCTCCCTTGGAACTGGGTGGATCACTCCCATAACCAGCAGGTCTTGAACGCAACGTAAGAATGCCTCTCTCTTTATCTGGTTTGCAGATAGTTGTGAAAGGTGAAATCTCCCCTTTGGAGATGAACCCTTGAATTTTAGAAGATATCCCTGGGAAACAATCTCCAGTGCCCAGGGATCCTGGACGTCTCTTGCCCAATCCTGAGCGAAGAGAGAAAGTCTGCCCCCGACTAGATCCGGTCCCAGATCGGGGGCTACTCCTTCATGCTGTCTTAGAGGCAGCAGCAGGTTTTTTGGCCTGCTTCCCCTTGCTCTAAGTCTGGTTAGGTCTCCAGACTGGTTTGGACTGGGCGAAATTTCCCTCTTGTTTTGCATTAGAGGAAGCTGAAGCTGCGCCACTCTTGAAGTTTAGAAAGGAACGAAAATTATTCTGTTTGGTCCTTAATTTATTGGACCTATCCTGAGGAAGGGCGTGACCTTTTCCTCCAGTAATATCAGAAATGATCTCCTTCAGTCCAGGCCCGAATAGGGTCTGACCTTTGAAAGGGATGTTAAGAAGCTTAGACTTTGAAGTAACGTCTGCTGACCAGGACTTAAGCCATAGCGCCCTACGCGCCAGAATGGCAAAACCTGAATTCTTAGCCGTTAGCTTGGTTAAATGAAAAACGGCGTCAGAAATAAAGGAATTAGCTAACTTAAGAGCTTTAATCCTGTCTAAAATATCATCTAACGGGGTCTCCACCTGTAGAGCCTCCTCAAGAGACTCGAACCAGAAAGCCGCTGCAGCAGTAACTGGGGCAATGCATACAAGAGGTTGGAGAGTAAAACCTTGCTGTATAAAGATTTTCTTAAGGAGACCCTCCAATTTTTTATCCATAGGATCTAGGAAAGCACAACTGTCCTCGACGGGGATAGTTGTACGCTTAGCTAGGGTAGAAACTGCTTCCTCCACCTTAGGGACCATCTGCCACGAGTCCCGTATTGCGGCATCTATGGGAAACATCTTTTTAAAAGCAGGAGGGGGAAAGAACGGCACACCTGGTCTATCCCATTCCTTAGTAATAATTTCCGAAAACCTCTTAGGGACTGGAAAAACATCAGTGTAAACAGGCACTGCAAAGTATTTGTCCATTTTACATAATTTCTCTGGAACTACAATGGGGTCACAGTCATCCAGAGTCGCTAAAACCTCCCTGAGCAATAAGCGGAGGTGTTCGGGCTTAAATTTAAACGCTGTCATTTCAGAATCGGACTGAAGTAACGCCTTCCCCGAGTCTGAAATGTCACCCACAGATAGAAGCTCCCCTGCTTCGGCTTCTTCATATTGTGAGGGTATATCGGACACGGCTACTAAAGCATCAGAAAGCTCTGTATTTGTTCTAGCCCCAGAGCTGTCTCGCTTTCTTTGTAACCCCGGCAGTTTGGACAATACTTCTGTGAGGGTAGTATTCATCACTGCCGCCATGTCCTGTAAGGTAAAAGAATTTGACGCGCTAGATGTACTTGGCGTCACTTGAGCGGGAGTTATAGGTTCAGACACGTGGGGAGAGCTAGGTGGCATAACCTCCCTTTTGTCAGTCTGAGAAACACTGTCGTATCTTGTACCAACGTCGTACAAGATACGACAGTGTTCGTTAAGGGGTTACAAGTTTACTTCTATTGCAATTAACGCTTTAGAGGAAGCGATAAATACTGCTCCACTTGTAATCTGGCCCCTTGTGTTTATAATTTGTATCTCTGGATGGTGCCCTGGTCTGTCGTGCATCATTATCTTGTATATTGTTTGCCCTCTGGCTGCATTGTCTGTATCACAAAACTAGTTTGTCTTAAAGAATCAAAGCTGCCAGTTTACTAGATATTATATGATGCACAATTTTCCACGTGGACCTGCAAGATAAAATGGATTTGTAATATTTGGCTCCTAGATCAGGTTTATGTTTGTAACCAGTAGAAAAATGCATATTCTACAAGAAATGTGACATCAGTGTTTTGTGATCAGATGTCATCAGATTCTGCTGAGGACAATTATGAACAGATAAAGTATGGTGCAAATTAAGGCTGTGTGGTGTGAAAGTAATTATATTACAGGGTTTAAAGTCTCTATATTCTACACAGACATTGTTTGCCCACTTTATTTGTCCATATTTATCCTAAGCAGATGAGATAAGAGAGACATAGGATACAACATAGCTGCTCCTATTACTTTACAGAAACTCATTGGAATTGGAAAGCCAAACATTTTCAGAATTACATTACAGGAAAAGAAGACAAATACATAATGAGAGAATATTGCAAAGTAATTTTAATACACATAAGTAAACATTTTATATTATCTCAAAGTGTTTAGTCCACAAAAACTAAATGTCATTCTTACTACAGGGAGAGTTCACAGCTGCAATTCGTACTTGTAGGAATACTGAACCTGGCCACCAGGAGGAGGCAAACACACCCCAGCCAAAAGCTTAAATACCTCCCCCACTTCCCACATCCCCCAGTCATTCTTTGCCTTTTGTCACAGGAGGTTGGTCAGAAGATTTCAGAGTATTTCCTTAGGAAGGTTATCTGCCCTTCGAGATAGGACTGGAGTTTTAAGTAGTCTTGTCAGCTTCTCAGTGAGAGCATTGACGAAAGTTAGAGTCTGGAGATGCAGGGAGAGTCTTTCTCCAGACTCATATTAACAGCTCCTTAAGCAATCAGCGTTGACGAGTTTCGCTTGCCTGCTTTCTTCACTCAAGTCCATGTCAGAAGCACTGCTACAATCTGTCAAACTTGAAGGACCGTGTTACTGTTCCACGGCATAGATTCTGGTAAGATTGTTTAATTTTTTACACATATTGCAAATGCTAGAAGACAGGGTCACAGTGTGGCTCCTTTTATCTATATGGAATCAAGGGTTAATATCTACTGAGTGGGATTATGAACAGTTGGGTTGAATCATATATGCCTTATTTGATTTTATGCTGCTTTATGTGTAAGATGTTTATAGGCTCATAGGCTGAGATGGAACATACAAGTTTCACTTTCACTTTGAAGGTTGCACAGCTTAAAAGCTTGGCGAGCTTTTTCTCATAGCAGGGACGGTCCTGCATTGCGCACCATGTGACCGGAATGGTCAAGGCTTTAATTTCCTTTCTCTTCACCGAGTTACTACCGGAGAGGAGTTTTTATCTCTGTTCTGTCTGGGTCATAGGAGGTGGTGAGTGCCCCAGCCATTGGGGGTATAAAAGGTGCATTTTTTTTTTGTTTAAAATAAAGTTAGTTTTTTCTGTAGTCCTCCACATATCGTACTTTAGCTATGGAGGATTCTGATCATTAGAGGGTTCTCCCTCTATTTCAAAGAGTAATGCCTGTTTATATTGTGAGGGAGCCCTGGAATATCTGCCTTCTCAATTATGTTCCATATGCCTTGATAAGGGGATATATCAAATAAGGTTGACATGTTTGATACCACTGAGCCCCCCAACTCTGAGGAGTCCTCGTCCAGTGAGTTGCACACCATACATGCATCTTTTTATACACATGCAGCTTCCCATTGCACTGCTAATCCTCCATCTGGAGGGGGGCTTTCTTTTGTTCACCAGACGTTACTGCGCAGTTTCATACAACGGTGTCTGCGGCCATTAGTGCTTTCCCTCACACTGCTAAGCACAAGCTAAAGGTTAAATCTTGCCCTCATGTCCAGGTGGCATTATGTAATTTGTCGGATAGATCTGATCAGTTGTCCGAGGATGAGGTTCTCTCTGAAACTTCAG